>NC_054388.1:30377515-30677515 GCF_017654675.1 Xenopus laevis
CTTTTTGACATTCTGTATTTGTATGATCACTATCTCTCTAAGAAAGTAAATCACTTCATTAATGCCATGGAATCCCAGATCTGCCTGGTTGTAAGCATTCCATATCATACTAAAAATTTAAGGAAAAGGCATACTGTACATCATACAGACTGTCAGCTAATATCCATCCATCCCTGAAACTTTTGTAGTGCTTCCTCCTAATCAAAGACTCCAAGCTGCATAGGAAGGACTAGACACACAATACAGACTCATAAAACATATTGACCAGCCTAATGTGACACTATGCTTTTTTTCGATTGACAGTAAAATGGTGGCAAGAAATAGCTAATACTGCTGCCAATTGTGCATGCAGACAGCCATACACTTTTAAAGAACTAAAGCTTAACTAAAGAATTAGGGCAGAAATGTTATCAGTTACCCAAGCTTACGAACCAAGGCATAATTTAATGAATTGATATAATATAAATGTCACAATATAAGGCTTATTGGTAAATAGTTCAGCTCATTGACACATGGCAGCTCAGAAACCAACACAATTTGCATCAGAATTTAATAATTTGCCCTGTAGCATCATCTTAATTTACAGGCTAGCCTAATTTTCTCTTTGATGATTTGCAACAACTCCTAAACTTAGCTTCTCAATGGCTGTTCAAAGCACACTGAATATGTATTCATGCTACAGTCACATCTAACAAAATTCAAGATGGGAAACTCCTTTGACAACTTTAAAACCCTGGATCATTATATATATGCGATGCACCTTTAGACAGGTTCAATTAGTTCAAAAAAACATAAAATATGGCATCGCTAGCCAAAATAGTTTTTACAGTTTAGTTCTCCAAGGCAACAGTCTGTTCACTGCACACTTTGGAATTTTGCATGAAAATGTCCAATTGTGCATTTTGCACAATGTGTGCCCACTTAAAAAACAAAGTACAAAACTATGCGTTTTCACACATAATTCTGTGTTCAGGCTGATGCCATTAAAGTCTATTGTTGCCTGCTAGGATTGCCACTTTAGAGAAAAAGAACCCCACTTATATCAAGTTACCACTGAATCATGAATTATTTCTTGAATATAATAAATATCAATTGATTCACTTAAGGTCCATTAGGACATATTTAATCATTGGAAATTAGTTATTAATTAATAAAGAAATGAATTAATTACTCGGCAATCTGTAGGTTCTGGCAGATGCCAGAGGGGCTGCTATAAGGTGCCATAGAAAATCAGTATTTAGTGGGCTGGTGTAGTCTGTTTGGGCCTCTGTGTAGCTGAAATGACAGGGACTATTTTAAATTCTCAGCCCAGACCTGCCACACACTGCCTAAAACGTCTCCCCTATAAACATGTAATAATTGCACCGCTTTCCAGCTACTCCTGTCCATTTTAAATTGCTCTTCCCTTATCCACACGTAAAAAAAACCGCCTCTATGAAGTCCCTAAGCTAAGAAACTACGGAAACCCCGACCGAACACGCTGCAAGCTCTCGCCATGCCTGTAGCGCGCAAGAGAATTCCTTTACTACAGATACGCCACTATGTGGAACCTCCGCGCTCTTTCTGCCTGGCGCCAACTCCCACCCTTTGATTCTGATTGGTCTCTGCTCTAAACAGCAGCAGCCTATTGCTGAAGGACGAGGGGGCGGTAGGAAAGGAACCCGGAACCTTTAGCCTGCTGTGTTTCTTCTCCCCGGGAGTAAAAGATTAACGGACGGGCCATTGAGATGGGGTTCGAGTGGCCGTGTCAGTACAATTTCCCTCCCTTCTTCACGTGGGCACAGCTGCGAGTGGGCTAATGTGGGAGGGGTAGTTAGGTAAAAGAAGACATAATACTAACATCCAGTGTCACTGCTATTAAGTTCCGGGTGGAAACAAGGAAGTGGGTCAGCAAAGAAGCAGAGCACCAATCACAACTGCTTTATTTTCTTTTAGGAAGCTTCAACTTGCTGCTCTCCTAAAATGACAACTCCCACCAAGCCCCGAAACACTTGTTAATGAGCCATGTATGAGAGACTCTTGTGCTTCTCATTATTAAAGGGTAGTTGACCTTAATAATAACTAAATTTAATTCCCTCTTCATTTTTTTTTTATATCTGGTGATTTTTCTGGATGTTTTCCTGCAGCTTTTAGACTTGGAATTGAAACTGTTATCTGGTTGCTGTGTGCGAATTACCCCTAGCAACCAGGCAGCAGCTTTGTAACCTGAATAGAGAAGGTATAGGCAAGAGCCCCAAAAAGAAAAAAAATCTGCAATAAACTGAAAACCAAATCCAAAAAAGCAATTGTAACATATTTTATAATTTGCTCAATTTTGTCGTGTCCAAAATGAAGCTCACTCCTTCCCCATTGGGTCCTTCGATGCTGCCGCTTTCATCTTAGGCCCTGCTAGACCCCCATATCATTTCACCACCATTCTGCCCCCTCAGGTTGCACCCTAGCTAGTTGCCTACTCCTCGATCTGTCCCTGCTGTGAATGCAGTGGGAATGGCAATATGGCAAGATTTCATATTCCTGATAAATAAATATGGAGAACCATTATGCCATACTGATTCACCTTAATGTTAACTTTCAGTATGTTTTAAAACTTCCTTTTCATTAGCAACTTCTCAGTGGACCTTATTTTCTTTATTGAATGTACAGTAGACCCCCATTTTAAATTTTTCAGGAAACCAGAACCAAATGTTGTAAAATCTGGGAAATCCTTTGTAAAAATATGGCTATATTCACTGTGCATTTTTTATTGATAACCATAATAAAATGTGTAAAATGAGGGGAAACCTAAAATCGGAGTATGTAAAATTGAGGTTTTGAATTATGTGCCTTCTACTCAGCTTACAAACCAGGGTCACCGACCCCAGCAGCCAAGTATACTCCCTGAGTCTACTCTTTTATTTATTATTTTACAATTTATCAATGCCCGGATACGACCGTATTCTGCTTTTTCTCTGGCAATCTCTGCCTCGAGCTGTCAGACTTTCTTCTTCTTTCCAAATTTTCAAATGCTTACTTAAGACCCACCTGTTTAGGGAAGCTTTTTCAATGTACCTTAATTAATCAGTCATAGTTGTGTCATAAATCACTCATTTGTTTCTGAAATCTTTCTGTATCAAGTATCAAACTTTCTGTTTGTACCCTAACCTTGTGTGTAAAGCACTGCATAACTTCTTGGTGCTATATAACTAAATGATGAGGAAGTGAGAAGGAACTGCAGCTGTTACCATAGGTTGCTTAGTATATACCTAATATACAGTAAATGCAGCTGGATGGGCAGTAGATAAGTACCCACATAAGAAGTACTTTCCTATTTCTTTTCCTCCTCTCCCAAATACATAGACATTGTTTTCCCCTTACTATAGAAGCATCAGGATAACATTTATATGCTTTACATTTATTTTGTTCAGGTTACAGCCTAATTTGGATACTAGGCAAAAGCAACTGTCAGCATGGAGCTCGTTGATCCTGTCTTACTGTCGGCACAACAAGATGTACACTATGAATTTAATGGAAATCCAAGAAAGTCCATTGTTTAACAACAAGAAGATTCAGCGTATCCTTAATTTTTTTAAGCAAGCTGTCACCTGTCTATTACATTTGGGCTAATTCTCTACAATGTGTGTCATTCCTGCATCTGTCACTCCTGTATCTATCACACTGGCACTCCTGCATCTTGTGAGATTGTGTGTTTATTCTGTAAGGGTTCCAAAAATAGTGGATTCTCAGTGACAAGAAAACCACCCTGTGTGCTGTTGCCCATATATTTGCATTAAGACAGCCAAACAATTGCTTACCTTATGTTATGCTAGCCTGAAGATCTATGTTCTTGCCATAGTGAAAAGGGTATATAGGCTAAAACAGACCGTATACCTCTTTGTTCAACATGAGGGCAATAAATAGGGTTGATGCTGAATCTAGTTTTTGCCTATTGTTTTAATTAGGAAATATGTGCTAAAGGAAATAACCAGTAACTCAAAAGATTACTGATTAAATTAAGGAAAATTGGCCTGGGACATATTTGTCTGGCTGAAGGATAGATTATACAGAGTGGTAAACATTTTCTAATTTGACCAGTGTGGAGTACTGCAGGGGTCTGTCCTTGGCCCCTTGCTTTTTAACTTTTTTATTAAAGGAAAACTATGCCCTCAAACAATATAGGTCTCTATAAAAAAAAATCCCCTCTGGGGTCCTACAATTCACACTGCACACAAACTATATATGTTAGTTCACATGAGCCAATAAATGAACACATTTTCGTCTTTGGCTTCCAAATTTCTTCATGTTACAGTTAGAGCTGCAGTATTTCTGGTGATCTCTGAGGAGCAGAAAGAATCCCAAGGCACAAAGGATAATTGCAAGCAAGCTGCCTTGCGTGTTTATTGCGAAGTGCAACGTTTCGGGGTCACGCCCCTTTCTCAAGCATGCTGGACTGTTTGGGAGGCGGCCGATCCTCTACCTTCGTGCACCAGGTAAACAGACCGTATACCTCTTTGTTCAACATGAGGGCAATAAATAGGGTTGATGCTGAATCTAGTTTTTGCCTATTGTTTTAATTAGGAAATATGTGCTAAAGGAAATAACCAGTAACTCAAAAGATTACTGATTAAATTAAGGAAAATTGGCCTGGGACATATTTGTCTGGCTGAAGGATAGATTATACAGAGTGGTAAACATTTTCTAATTTGACCAGTGTGGAGTACTGCAGGGGTCTGTCCTTGGCCCCTTGCTTTTTAACTTTTTTATTAAAGGAAAACTATGCCCTCAAACAATATAGGTCTCTATAAAAAAAAATCCCCTCTGGGGTCCTACAATTCACACTGCACACAAACTATATATGTTAGTTCACATGAGCCAATAAATGAACACATTTTCGTCTTTGGCTTCCAAATTTCTTCATGTTACAGTTAGAGCTGCAGTATTTCTGGTGATCTCTGAGGAGCAGAAAGAATCCCAAGGCACAAAGGATAATTGCAAGCAAGCTGCCTTGCGTGTTTATTGCGAAGTGCAACGTTTCGGGGTCACGCCCCTTTCTCAAGCATGCTGGACTGTTTGGGAGGCGGCCGATCCTCTACCTTCGTGCACCAGGTGTCGTTACTCTAATTTACTAAGGGTGTGCGAGAGCCATAGTTGATCTCTGAAGAGCACACAGACCATCAAGGTAAAAGATATAAAAGGGCAATATTTTCATATAATATACTGTTTCCTTGCGTTGTAAAACTAGTGTTTAGTACATCATTCCCCACTTGGATCCCTGAGCGCCTATTCCGCTAGGTAAATGCCACCCTACTTCCCTTTCTTTGGGCTAAAAAAATTCCCATGCATAGCCTGGCTCTTCTTAACAGCCCTGCTTGACAAGGGAAGCCTGGCCCTCCCTTATCTATGCTTTTATTTTCTGGCTAGCCAAATCCATTATGTTCATGGCTGGTTCCATAGCAATGTTGATGACCCTGGCTTCCTGCTACTGGCCTCAAGGCAGTGCTCAATAGAGGCGATTAAGAATATACCATATGGGCAGCTGTCAGACTATGACAATTATCCAACTACAGTTTCCACTTCGCTTTAGAGCATGGCGAATTGCATGCTCCTATACCGGGCACCTGTCGGCCCCACTCTCCCCCTCCCTTCCTCTGTGGAGGAACTCCAATCTACCCCATCTAAAATCCATCCAGGAATTTACGTACTGGCTACTAATGGGCCTGATATTCCTGGGGGACACTCTGAGGAACCAGGTTTTCCCTACGTTCCATCAGCTCAAGAAGCCAACATTACAACTCTTCCAACTTCACCGCGCATTCAAAGCCCAATTCTCCTCCTTAAAGGTTACATACAATTCCCGTCCTGTGAAACTAATCCTCCCTGATCCCGAGCGGAAAAAGCTGACATCAAGAATATAAAAAAGATTGGTGCCATGTTACACTTACTTCATTAGCGTGGCCCACCTGCTGCCAACTTCAGAAGGAAGGAGGGGAGCAGCATCTTCTTCCAGCTACAGCGGTTTCTTCCCTTATTGGTCACAGAATTTCAAGTCCCGGTAAAGCGATTGGATGAGCTGGAGGGGAAGTTCAAACCTAAGATATCCAATCCCTGAGCAGCTCAACCGGATTTAAACTCTGTGACCAATAATGGAAAGGAATGGACAGAAGATACCCCCCCTCGTGCACCCTCCCTTCCGAAGTCAGCAGCTCTCAGAAAGCAGGGGGCCCGGCTAATCAAGTAAGTGTGGCATGGCTTGGCCCCCGTTACCCTCCGGGCTCTGTATAACTGTCCCCCTCTAAAGGCGGCCCTGGAATAATGCATATGTTATTCTTTACACGTACATTAGAGGACATTATGGGCAGATAGCAGGGGATCTTTTTTCCCCATAGAAAAGATCAACACACCAGATGACACCCCTTTAGACAAAAGGGAACAGAACTTTCATTTAAAGCAGCGTAGATTGTTCTTCACAGTGAGGACATTGAGGTTGTAGAATGCCCTTCTGGGTGTTGATGTGATGGCTGATTCTATTATTACATTTAAGGGGGATGATTTCTCAAACAACTAGAATATCCAAGGCTATTGCAATCTTAAGACCTACAGTTAGTTAGAAAGAAAATCATGTAAACATTAAATAAACCCAATAATCTGGTATTGCTTCCAATAAGGATTAATTATATCTTAGTTTGGATCAAGTACAAGCTACTGTTTTATTATTACAGAGAAAAAGGAAATCATATATAACAATTTTGATTATTTATATAAAATGAAGTCTATGGGAGAAGGCCTTTCCGTAATTCTGAGCTTTCTGGATAATGGGTTTCCATTGAAGGGATCCTATACCTGTATTGATATCAGTATGTATGTATAGTTTAGTATATGTTACAGTACAAATCCTTCTGGGGTTCATCTGGAGTGGTTAAGCTGAATGGACTTTAGTCTTTTTTCAACCCCACTTAACTATATATTGTTTTCAGAATCTGATAATGAAACTTATGTCACATTCTGTTTCTCGATCCCTATTAACACGATCAAATCAGCAGTCCAGTGAAAGGCCCTCTGTGTAATCAAACTCTTCCCTTCCCATAGCTGGAGTATGTTAAGTTGTAAATAGAAAGAAGCAGCTCATTATACAGAGGACATCTAAAGGTGGCCATAGACATCACAATTACGATCTTTCCTGGGAAAGATTGTTTATTTCAATACACACGTATAATACACAAGCTGAATCGTCAGATATACAATAGAATTCTACCTGTATCTGATGATTCAGAACTAACAATGGCTGATTTCTCACATGCCTGATCAACGAGCCGACCGATATCCAAGTCTTCTGCCGGGATCTCGTCTCCCACCATACACATACCGAATATCGTACGAAAATTAGTTTCATACAATATTATCATTGCGTCTATAGCCACCTTAAGCGTAGTGTCAGATTGGTGTGTCCTGGGCCCCACCACCCCAGCAACGGAAGCCCCCTTAAAACAAGCTGTTCAGTTTAAATATGCCTACAGCTGGCTCAGACATGACCCTTGTTATTCCATTATCAATATTCGGCAGTAGTGGTCTGGGTTCAGTGGCCATATTGTTCATAGGAATGAGTCTGAGATAGGAAATAATGTGGCACTATAGAATTTCATATACAGTAATGTGCAGACCTTAACATACTGTGTTCCAGGAAAGTTGTGTTTGGAATCTGTACAGGTGGTTCTAGAGGAACTCAGGAAAAAAGGTATTTAAATTGGGTTTTTAATTTCATATGTTTTATATGAAGTATAATTCATATTAAATGATAACTCTGTGGTTTTGTAAAATCTGATTTGTGTTTTTTTCAGGCTGTTAAACACACTGACTTCCATTCTAAAGCCCCTTCTCCCATTTTTGCAGGGATCCTAAAACAGAAAAACTGTGGGATGTGTAGGAAGGCTTATGGCAAGCTACTAGGAAACCCTTTATAAACACTAGTGGATATAAAACAGATAACCACACATTAACATTCTAATGTTTCCATTAGAGAAATACAGGCGTTAAATCAAATACAATGCAAAATTATCTTTAAAACATTTATTTCATTTTATTGACATGAATAATATGACTGCTTTCTTGCAGTGAATCTTGAGAGGATAGATAAGAACAAATTTAGGTTCCTGATCATGTGGAGGAGACCAGATGAATGGGGCAAAGTCATTTACCAGTGGGTAAGACGAGTTTTCTTAGTGTATAACTGCAAGAGAAATCTTTACTGTTTGCCCATTGACAAAAATTGCTCTTCTTTAGATTGAAGCAAAATCATTGCAGTGCCTTAGTAGTGTTTTGACAGTGATAAAAGTATGCTTGCTTTGTCCCATGGTCCTATACGTACAACCAAAGTACACCCACATTTCAGAAATAGTGTGTTGTAGGGCAATGAACACCAATAATAGTGCATGAGTTATTGGCCTGGTTAGTGGCTGGCATCGCAGAAGTAGTAGCTCTTAATGGGTTTGCTGTGCCAATGAAAACCCTCACTTGAGAATAAAGTGGGCACCTCTTTGCACTAATAAAAGTGCATGAACTATTGCCCTGGTTAGTGGCTGACACTGGAACATGACCATGTATATAGGCATACAACTGCTGTGACACACAAAATTTAACACTAAGGTGAGAGCAAGCGAGTAAATCATTTTGATGTATTAACAGTTCTTTTCCCATAGGTCTCTAGAATGGAATGACCAATTCTCTCTTCACTCTTTATGAGTTGATTAGTGGCGATGACACAGAAGGAGAAGGTAAATTATTGGGCTTGTACTTTGTACTTGTACATGTTTAGTATATATAATTGATGGTATTGTATATTCTGTCACCCAGAATTCCATGGGTTGGATGAGGCCATGCTGATCAGATCCTAGGAAGCCCTGCAGCAAGAACACAAAGCCGAAATCATCACACTGAACGAAAGCAGAGGCGGGAAATTCTTTTAACAAACAATTCTATTTTGGTGTTATCTAGCTGCCTGGTAGAACTACTTTATGCTTTTATAGCAAATGGAAAAGCATCATCTCTAGGTGTTCTGTTACCTGTCAGAGCAGAAAGCCAGCCTGGACCCTGGAGAGCCAGTTCATACCTCTGATAATATTACACCTGGGTGACACCCTTGGAAATAAGGGTTCTATTTTTACATTATATTGTATATTTCACAGGAAGCCTGTGTGTTAAGAAACTATTTTCACTTCCTTGCAAATAAATTCTTAACAAGCCATCTAATGCATTTTATTAAAAGTATTCAGCATATTCTGTTCATTGTACTTGGTTTCCCCTAAACTGTTAAATCCCTTTTTGCAATACAACAGCAAGATCCAACAGCCTGTGTTCCTATAGCCTTGAGTGAAAAAAAACTCAAAACATTGACATCTGAAAGCTTGCGAGATCATGGCAAAGTCAACTGTCCTAGGCAAAATATAAACTATTTATTCAATTCCAGTTTTTCAATTTTCTTTTTGCTTGTCGGCCCATTAAAAATGATCAATAAATTATGAATTTGAGGTATTCCTGTTTTTTTTAGGTTTTTATATTCCGATTTTGTAATAAATAAGGTTAACGTTCATGTTTTCTTTTTTTAATTGTGTTTATTCGAAGTAGAAGAAACTTTTAAAATTACTCAAATCAAAATGTTGATTAATAGGCCTCCAAGTGTAACTTCAAGCAGGTATTAGCCTGTATTGCCGAAACTGCACTATTCAATACACACAGAATAAGACTAAACAAACTAAAGTTTATTCTTTTGACATCAGAAGATGCTGGTCCATTGATAGAAACATCGGTGGTGCCTCAGCCTCAAGGATAACTGGGGCAGCTGGGAAACTGACAATATGTTTGCTCTTTTGAGAAATGGATTTCAGGGCAGAATTCTGCTGGAGCAGCACTATTAAGGGGCAGATTTACTAAGGGTCGAAGTGAATTAGAGGGAATATTCTAAGTAAAAAACTTCGAAATTCAAAGTAATTTTTTGGATACTTCGGCCATCGAATAGGATACCACGACTTCGAAATTACTTCGCCTTCGATTCAAAGTAAAAATCGTTTGAATATTCGACCATTCGATAATTGAAGTACTGTCTCTTTAAAAAAACTTCAATACTTCACCAAATTAAACCTGCGAAGTGCTATGTTAACCTATGGGGAGCATCTACAAGTCTTTGCACATCGAATAAAAATCCTTCGATCGATCGCTAAAATCGTTAGATCAAGCGATTTTTATTCAACCGCAGGACTGCCAAATTTGTTGAAAAAGCTTCGAATTCGATATTCGAAGTTTTTTAATTCGATGGTCGAATTTCGAAGTTTTTTGTACTTCGAAATTCAACCCTTGATAAATTTGCCCTTAACTGATGTGTTTTGGAAAAAACATGTTCTCCCATGACAGTATCCCTTTAATATCTTGCAAACCCACAAAGTGTTTAGGACGTGTCTAATACTCCATAAAGTCTATTTATAATCTGTAAATTCAAAATATAACCCTCTTAGGGTGCTCAATGTTTTAGGTTACATATTGTATTGGAAGGATATCAAATGTATATAAAGAGATTTCTAATAAAATGTTATATTTATAATCTGTAGTTACACAGTGCAAATACAAATTTTTGATCAATTTACGTATCACAATAATTTATAAAACCATATGAAACTATGGGTTTGTGCAAAAATAATCATGCAACAAAACACCAATATGTTGGCAATACTCTTGTGCTGCAGGAAAATGATACTTCCACACTTCAAGGGAATAAAAGGTGCTGGGCTCATTATGGCAGTCACCTGTCAGTTCCCCTTTAAAAGTGTCACTTGTATAGTGAGGAAAGGTACCTTAAGTACAAGCTAGTGCTTTTCTGGTATTGTAGCTTGTCAAAAGTGCCTGATAAGTACCTTTGAACAGACTATGGGGCAAATTTACTTACCTCTGAAGTTGCGCCAGCGTTGGCTTCGCCGCATTTTGCCAGGCAAAGTTTCTCCAGGGCGCCGCTAATTCACAAAAATCCGAAGTTGCGCTCATGGAGGCGAAAGGTAGCAAAGTTCAGCTAGCGTTAATTCGTCACGCAAAACGAAGTTACGCTAGTGATGCCTAATTTGCATACGGCGTCAAGTTAAAGTACAATGGACGTATATGTTGCAGCAAATACATTACACTACACAAGCCTGGGAAACCTTCATAAAATAAAATAGAGTTGTTATTGTGCCATATACATGTGCCCACTGTATAGTTTAGGTGCCATATTTTAGGAAATGTAGGGTGGAAGGAGGGTACCCCAAAAAAAATTGACAATCTTTTTCATCCTATCACCCTTAAAAAAGTAAAAGATGCCAGCATTTTTTGGGACTTAGAAAAAATTTCAACTTTTTTTGAAGCAATCCCTATCTATTCTATTGCACTTCACTTGGTCTAGAGTTGGCAAACGCAAGTCTGGTGCAAGAGGTAACGTTCATTAAAATGTGGTGACTCTTCAGTGCGGAGGTGGTCCCGGGCATTGGACTGGACTGCCCCCCTTCAGGACTGGACTGGGCTGCCTAACCACTTCAGGACAGGTCTGCCTCCCCATCAGGACATGACTGGGCTGCCCCCCCCCCCTTCAGGAAAGGACTGGACTGCCCCCCCCCCTTCAGGACAGGACTGGGCTGCCTCCCCCCTTCAGGACTGGGCTGCGCCCCCCTTCAGGACAGGACTGGGCTGCCCCCCCTTCAGGACAGGACTGGGGCTGCCTCCCCCCTTCAGGACAGGACTGGACTGCCCCCCTTCAGGACTGGACTGGGCTGCCTAACCACTTCAGGACAGGTCTGCCCCCCCCCTTCAGGACATGACTGGGCTGCACCCCCCTTCAGGAAAGGACTGGACTGCCTCCCCCCTTCAGGACAGGGCTGCGCCCCCCTTCAGGACAGGACTGCCCCCCCTTCAGGACAGGACTGGGCTGCCCCCCCTTCAGGACAGGACTGGGCTGCCTCCCCCCTTCAGGACAGGACTGGACTGCCCCCCCCCCTTCAGGACAGGACTGGGCTGCCCCCTCATTTCAGGACAGGACTGGGCTTTCCTCCGCCCCTTCAGGACAGGACTGGGCTGCCCCCCCTTCAGGACAAGACTGCCCCCCCTTCAGGACAGGACTGGGCTGCCTCCCCCCTTCAGGACAGGACTGCCCCCTAGTAACAGTGGGATAATAGTCTCTGGGAAGGGGTGTGACTGTGGGATAGCAGGTATAGTAGGGAGAGATGGTGCCTATAGTAGCAGTGGATAAAAGTCTCTGGGAAGGGAGTGTGACTGTGGGATAGCAGGTATAGTAGGGAGAGAGATGGTGCCTATAGTAGCAGTGGTATAATAGTCTCTGGGAAGGGAGTGTGACTGTGGGATAGCAGGTATAGTAGGGAGAGATGGTGCCTATAGTAACTGTGGGATAATAGTCTCTGGGAAGGGAGTGTGACTGTGGGATAGCAGGTATAGTAGGGAGAGATGGTGTCTATAGTAGCAGTGGGATAATAGTCTCTGGGAAGGGAGTGTGACTGTGGGATAGCAGGTATAGTAGGGAGAAATGGTGTCTATAGTAACAGTGGGATAATAGTCTCTAGGAAGGGACTGTGACTGGGGGATAGCAGGTATAGTAGGGAGAGATGGTGCCTATAGTAACAGTGGGATAATAGTCTCAGTTCGGGAAGGCAGTTTGGGGAGATTGTCGCCCCGAAGAAGAGGCGTTTTGTCGGTGGGCGACTATTCTCCCCAAATCTGCTCGTGTGGACTGACCCTAAAAGGTTACGGAAGAAACTGTGACTATAACGGGGACATTGTAAGCTCTGATGGGGCAGGAACTGATTTGACTGGGCATTCAAAAGAAATTCATGCAGAATTGTTTAGAGCGCTCTTCTCTGTGCTTTAGCAATTCATATTTTTTTTTTGATCATTCCAGCAGACTCCCTTAAGTAGGCTGAAATGACCAGCAGGTGGTGCTGTTGTTTCAAATGCACTCATAGCTTCATCGGCTCATCAGCAAGCTCAGTGACATAATCGAATTTAATTGTGGAAACTAAACATGATCACGGAGCAAAAAGTGATCACTACGTTTCTGCTACACTGAAAATGCACTTGAGCTAAAAATCAGTACTGAAAATCAGCCTGCTGAGATGGATACGAATACATTTTCAGCCCGTGTGGCATTAGCTTTCCCACTGACTTCTGGTGAAGAATCAATGACACTTCGGTACAGCAGTCTGGCAGTTAGTGGGTACCTGGAGCTGTGTTTCCTTTCTTATAATCTACATTAATCTCCTGTAGGCACCAGTTATATTTATGTAACTGGGTCTATTACCCTTTACACTGGGGAAGTGCCTATATGTTAGCCCCCTTCTCTCAATGATTACACAGTAAAGTTCCCTGGGCCAGTGCTCCTCTAAAAAAAAACAGCCTGGGGTAGAACAGTGACAATCCCGGAAAGCTATATTGTGCACGTGCACGGTCCTGTACAGCCATTACAACCATTGGGAATCATTGTAAAAAAGAGGGATTCTATTAAACAAACACAGCATCAACACAAAAATCATATTGATTACTGCAGGAAGACCCTGAAATATGCACACTCCAAAATACCAAAACATACCTCCCAACTGTCCCGATTTTGGCAGCTCAACCCACAGTCCCAGATTGTTGAAAAATCCACACATTCTATGTGATCTCCTGCACTGAACAGCCAGAAAAAGATACAAAGCTTCTAAAACTTAATTTGGCTTTTGGCAGAGAGCCCAGAATACATGAAAGGTGCACTTAGATACATTTGTTACAATTTAAGATAAGCAAAGAAACAATTGTAACAATTTAAGATAAGCAGGTCTCTTGAGGAAACTGACATGCAACTTAAAGGGCAATTCACCTTCATTAGCAAAACTAATAACACAGAAATGTGTTAAAACTTTCCATAACCGGCCAAATTTTGTAAAATGGACATGGTAATTATTTGCCGGACTGCGAGCAGCTAAACTTTTTGGCCTTCTTTATATTTTCAAAATGTTGGGAGGTATGCCAAAATATAATAGGCTTTTCAAATACACACAATAATTCAGAAGACTTAAAGGTTAAAAAACTCTTTGAAACATATATGTAGACACATGTACTTCCCAAGCATCCTTGAACCCATGTCCCAAATGCATCAGTTATAAAATAAGAGTATACCAGAACCAATGGGTTCAGTCACAAACCTGCATCGAGATGACTTTTTATGCAGGTTCTTCCCTAATGTAAAGGTACAACGGTTAATTGATACTGGCATCCAGATGCAATTGCTCAGCAGTGTGGAGCAGTGGTAAACATCGCTAACTTTGATCCCTGGGCCAGTGATCCTCTTCCCTAAAAAATGTGCCGGCCTATAGAATACTAGTAAAATAGTCAGGATCAGCAAGACAGCTGTCCTCTCTTTCTGACTTTAGACTCAATGCCATTAATTGATCATTCTTTTGACAGTATTTTTTTTAACATTGATCCTAATAAATAGAGACTTAGCAAATCATCTGATGTTAAGTCTAGGTGTGCAGCCAATCAACAGGTCTGGGGTGTGGCCATGTGTCTGCATTGATGGCACGACCCTGCTCCAGGGGCCCAGGTCACCAATGGGTTAATAATTGGCGGAGGGAAGGCTCTGCTAACTTTGTGTATGGGGCCTGTGATTTCTGATGGTCATACCAACTACAGACACTACTATAGCATCCTCCAGTTGAGATCAAGCTTATTGCTTGTAAGGATTGGTGCTACAGTGATATTGTAAAGGAGATGTTCACAATAAGGGGGCTATTTACTAAAGTCCAATCTGGCTTTTTGGTGCAAAAGTCGAATTTTCCGTTTTTTTTTCTTCAAAACTTGAATTTTTCCGAATTTATTAAAGTCCGATGCTGCAAAAAGTCTGCAAAAAAGCCAGAATCCGAAAATCCGCCATCTCAGACCTGCCAAGGTTGTACAGTATATATGTCAATGGGAGAGGTCCCTATCCTATTTGGAAGTTTCTGTGGTCTGCTCTGGAATTATCCTGAAAATCCAGGCAAAAATCCGAAAAATTGTACAGTTCGGGCGAAACCTCAGAAAAAATCGTACGATTCAGGTTTTCGCTTGATTCTATATGGTTTTCCCCCAATGTGATTAAACAGTGCTTTTTTATTAAAAAATTAGGTCAAATCATGGATTCTAGTTAGGTCTGACTTTTTTATTTTAAAAAATCTGAAAATTTTTGATAAATAACCCCCTGCCTGTACTTAGTATGATGCAGATAGTGATATTCTGAGACAATTTGCCATTAGTTTTCATTTTTTATAATTTGTGTTTTTTGAATTATTTAGCTTTTTATTCAGCAGCTCTCCAGATTGCAGTTTCTGGTTGCTAGGGTCCAAATTACCCTAGCAACCATGCATTTATTTGAATAAGAGGCTAGTATATGAATAGAAGGATGTGTAAAAAAAAGTAACAATAACAGTAAATGTGTATGTAGTCTTACAGTGCATTTGTTTTTTATATGGGGGCCATTTAAAAATTTAAAAGAAACAGAGGCAGAAGGCAAATAATTAAAAAAACTATAAAATAGAAAAAATAAAGGCCAGTAGAAAAGTTGCTTAGAATGAGCCATTCTATAACACACTACAAGTTGCTTTAGATTTTCTCTTTTTTTAATAAAAATACATTTTTGATGATAATTTCTACACTTCAAAACACAAAAAAAAAACACTTTTACAATGATGGTTTCCCTTTCAGAAATCTTTTCCTTGCCAATAGTTTTACTCTTCAGTGCATTAGAATATGTCAGCATCCTTTGTTCTTCACGCACATTACTGCCAACCTTATTATTGTAAACGAAAGATTAATCTCACTGCGATTAATGAATGAAAAAGAAATCCATTAGCTTTGGGAGAGCCGATTGCCCCCTCTTTTGCCCAATCGTGGCACGTGGATCTGCTTGGAATAAAGAGAGTGTGATATGCCTGTTTCCCTGTATATCTATTAGCGCACGGTAATTATGTCGACCAGATGCTTCCCCACTTATCAGAACAGCTGCTCTTTCTGTTGGCCTCAGTTTCACTCATTTCACTGCTGGTTTGAGTTCCAGTATAGAATCTTTCCAGAGATGATGAAATTACTTTCTCTGCCATTATTCGACTGATTTATACAATTATTTTCTGCATCTTTCCTATAAAATACCACAACATGTACAGATAGAAACAAAGCCATCTATTATACAGTATATGTGGAGCACTATTAAGGCCCATTTAGGGGCATATTTATCAAGGGTCGAATCTCTAAATGAAAAAACTTTGCAATTCGAATTCAAAAAGACCAACCGAAATTATGTCGAAGTATTTTTTGGTCTAATAGGTCCATTTTCGATCGAATAGGTTCATATTCGGGCGAATTAGAATCATACGAATCAAAGGAATATCGCATTCCATTGAATTCGATTCAACGTTTTTCCCAAAAAAAACCTTTGATTTTTCAAAGTCCCCCATAGGCTAAAACAGGTTTTAGTTGGCGAATGGTCGAAGTCAAATTTTTAAAGAGACATTTGGAGTCAATTGGTGGACTTTAAAAAATCTAAGTTTTTTTTGGGAAAAACTTCTAAGCAAATTCGATCGAATGCGCTATTCCTTTGATTCGTACGATTAGAATTCGGCTGAATACGGTACTATTCAATCGAAAAAGGACCTATTCAATCAAAAAAATCTTCGACTTAATTTCGGTTGGTCTTTTTGAATTAGAATTTCAACGTTTTTTCAATTCGAAATTCGACCCTTGATGAATATGTCCCTTAGTGTGGAAAGGCCAATCCCCCTCTTGTAGTTGGCTGATAACATGTTTGTTTATTTATTCTATGTCTCTTGTGATGCCATATGAAATTTAAGATTTGTTGCTGTGGTTTCTCACTGCCCTTTTATGGTGGAGGCACAGGCAGAGCTCTGTATAAATATAAGAGTTTGGGGAGTAAGTTAATTTTAATAGAACATATTCGTCCCAACCATGATATTAGCATCTTGTGCCATGGTTGTATATCTTTGCTTTCTGAGATTTGTTTGACTTTTGGGGGGATCATTACCCCTAGGTATTTAAGTCCCTTCTTGGCCCATTGAAATTCAAAATTTAGCTCTAGAAGTTTCTATGATGATCTATCAAGTGTTAAATTTAGGGCTTCTGATTATTTCTTCTTTTTCTTATATAGGTACCCATGGGCCCATAGCTGCCACCCTAGGCACCCTCAGGTACCTATATACTGTATAAATATGCCCCTGACCCTAGATCCCTGCTTACTATAAATGTTCTTATAGTCTCATGGCAACTACTGCCCATAATGAGAGAGGATGAAATTGACAAATACCATTAGCATTACATAGTAAGACTCAATTGCAAAGATACGTGCCCAAATGGAAACAAATCACCATGTGTTTCCCTACAAAAACACACAGAAATAATCTGACTAAAGCATGACCAAGTTGGAGAAACTAGCAAAGATCTCTGAAGCATTGTTCACCAGTAGATCTTTCCAGAGGACCCAAGGGCTTGAGATTAGAAGCAAGAAGGTATCCTCTTTAGTTGTGTGTGTGTAGTTGTACTGGTTCTTCAGCCTGGCTCATACTATCAATCTTCTGATCAAATACACCTTCCTTGAAATGCCAGAGGCTCATGCCATTCCACTGGATTAATGATCTTGTTGAAACAGAGAAAAAAAATGAAAATTGCTTTAGTAAATGCTGGATAGCTGTTTTTTACTGTCTCCTAAATGTACTTTTTAACTATGCAGAAGATATTGTCATATTAGGGCCACCAAAGCTGCAGTCAGTTTAATCTCGAATAATGGGCATTATTCATTTACTGTAATTTATTTGATTAGTATGCTCCAGGACAGCTCAGTGGACATTCCACAGCGACATCCGTGGATAGTGCTTTTGCTCTGCTGGGTTCCTAAAAGGATGTCGTCATGGGAACATGTTTTTTTCAAAGTGCATCAGTTAATAGTTCTACTCCAGCAGACTTCTGCACTGAAATTCGCTTTTCAAAAGGCCAAACTGATTTTTTTATATTCAATTGTAAAATCTGACATGGGTCTAGACTTATTGTCAGTTTCCCAGGTGCCCCCAGTCATGTGACTCTGGTAAATTTCAGTCACTCTTTACTGCTGCACTGCAAGTTGGAGTGATATCACCCCCCAGCAGCCCATCAGCAGGACAATGGAAAACCAGATAACAGCTCCCTGGTAGATATAAGAACAGCACTCAATATTAAAAATCCATGTCCCACTGCAACTCCTCCACTTACATTGATTAGGAGAAACAGTAGCTTGTTAGAAAGTGAAACAAACAACGGGCAAGTAATAGTACACAGTGAAACAAACAACGGGCAAGTAATAGTACACAGGATTCCCTTTAAATAGGGTTTGAATTTCGTGCCATTGCGCAATTATGTCATACGCCAGTGTAAATGCGCCTATAAAAACCGGACATGCGTGCCACACGCGCCCCAGTATCAACTTGCCAGCAAGGAGGAAGGACCACGAGGCGTGCGTCCCCACCGACCCGCTAGACCACCAGGGTGAATGTTTGTTACAGAGCCATAAGCAGAACAGAAGACCAACAACCAAACACTTTACTCCAATGTATTTCAGTTATGTGCTCCAGCTTTTCAGTATCTGTAGTTGAATATGTAGTATGAAAATGTATCCCTTAATATCTTGGAAATAAAAATAATGAATGTAAATTGAAACAGTTCTTAGTAATTTTTCACTGCTACAAAAGTCACCACAACAAAAATGCCTGTTGATCCCCAATGTATGTTGCGAAAAAAAAAATCACTGCAAAAAATTGCAGTGAAAAAACATCAATTGACTCCAATGTAGTTTGAGTGGAAAATGTTGCTGAAAAAATTACATTGTATTTTTTGCAATAAAAAAATTCCTGTGCAAAAAAAAAACCCACTAAAAATTTGCTACAAAAATGTTTGCTGCTATAAAAGTCACTGTGAAAAAATGGTCTTGACCCTAAAGCCAGCACATGTTGCGCCTTGTATTTCATACCCTGATGCAGTAACGTAACTGCACAGCACTGGGCCCCCCTACAAAAAAAATCTTCAGAGGGGCTTGGCAGGGACAGTGACTCCTACCCAGCCCCTCCCCTTCACGGGAACACATATTTTCAGGTGGGAGAGAGCCTGAGAATGGGGATTTATACATCAGACCCCACAGTCACTAGTTACTCCAGTCCCCTAAGGCAGGCACACTTGGAAAATTGTTGCACAGTTCAGGTATGGGACCTGCTATCCAGAATGCTCAGGGCCTGGGGTTTTGATAACTTAAATATCAGTTCATAACTTAAGACTTCTGGAAAATAATTTAAACATTAAAAAAATCTAATGGGCTGGGTTTGCTTCCAGTTAGGATTAATAACATCTTAATTTGGATTAAGTACAAGGTACTATTTTATTATACAGAAAAAGGAAACCATGTTTAAAAAAATGTATTATTTGGATAAAATGGAGTCGATGGGAGACAGCTTTCCGGATAACGAGCTTCCGGAAAACCAGATATCCCATACCTGTAATAGTACTGATGAGCACAGATGGGTGCAAGTGTATTGTGTATGGCATATTTGTGCAGTCCTTCTATTGTTGCGTTAAGTGTTGTACCTAGTGATTAAAGGTCTCTGGTGAAAACTGGTAAATTTCAGTAGTAACTGCAACAGAGTTGCAGCAACTAAGCACCTAGCATGATCTCGCATTGAGCTCTACATTCCAGAGTTGCATAACCAGCGTCAAGATCCCATAATATAATTTTAATGCATGTAAAGCAATAAAGTGATAAACTCACAGGGTGTTGGGGAGAGCGTAGAAATCCTCTGTTGACAGAAAGAAGAGACCAGTGACATTTCATGCATCTTTAGGGAAAGATATACAGTACCTACCAGCATCACTATCAGAGTCGTGAGAAGCAGAAGAGGTGGGGTAACACTGAATGAGATAAGGGGGCTTATCTGTTAGCCCTGCAGTCAGACTGGTGGTCATTCCTCTCTGCAAGGACCTTCTGTAGTATTACTCCCTAGGAAAAATCATGCTTTCATAAATTGAAATGCCAGTGTCAGATATTGGTTCATTTTTGCTCATGTCTTTATGTTGGGTTAATACACTTATTTAGCAAATCTACATTTTTAAATGAATGCACAATAATGACTAATTCTGATATAAATATAATGTTTTTAGAGCAAGGGATTTCAGGCTAAGAGCTAGTTGCAGGAGGCAGAGGGCCCCTCAGTCAAAGGCTCCATTGTTTATATAGGGTGTTCCTGGCTAATAAAAAATAAGGAAAAATGTATCCTCTGTGAGCAGATTATACCAAACATTAGGACCATCATATAAGGCAGTGCTGTCCAACTGGTGACCCGCCCTTGTGTGCCCCTCCCCACAGGTTCGGACTGGGGGGCCCGGGCCCTCCGGAACTGCTGACCAGGGCCCCCTTCAGGCCCCCCTCCTGTGATGCGCTGTGATGTGCATGAAGGCGCGCATAAAAACCGAGCATCGGGTGATAGGGTCTGGCGGGGGCCCATGAGGGTCAGGCCCACTGGGTTTTTTCCCGGTTTCCCGCCGGGCCAGTCCGACACTGCCCCCACACGAAAGTCTGCCTGCTGTATCTGCTTACCATGTGTAAGATTTAAATGTATCAATACTGAGATTAAGTGACCCCTGTTTTGTTTACATCTCAAATTCAGATTATAAACTCCTGCATTTTTCACACTTGTAACACCTCTATTGTTCACACCCCTAAAGCGCTGTACTGTTCACACCTGAGACCCAGACTGAAACTGCCCACATAGTTCACCTGTTTACATAGGGTTGCCGGTTTTGACCCGGACAGCCCACTATTTTGAAGGGCTGCCGGGGTCAAAACTTCCTGCCAGGTTTTCCAAATTGGCCCACCATGGCCCACTCCCGATGCCTGACCATTCTCCACCAGGTTAAAAGGTGGCAACCCTATGTTTACACCTTATACAAAATGCTGATGGGGCATCAGCACTGTGCAACTGTATGTAGTACATCTTAGAATGGTGTGTGTACTAGACTCTGCCTGCCCTATGCTCCCTGTGTGTGCCATACTCTGCCTGCCCTATGCTCCTTGTGTGTGCCATACTCTATGCTTCATGTAGGTGCCATGCTCTACCTGCCCTATGCTCCCTGTGTGTGCCATGCTATGCTGCCCTATGCTCCCTGTATGTGCCATACTCTGCCTGTCCTATGCTCCCTGGGTGTCATACTTTGCCTGCCCTATATTCCCTGTGTGTGCCATACTCTATGCTTCATTTAGGTGCCATGCTCTACCTGCCCTATGCTCCCTGTGTGTGCCATGCTCTGCTGCCCTATGCTCCCTGTATGTGCCATACTCTGCCTGCCCTATGCTCCCTGTGTGTCATACTCTGCCTATAGTAGAAATACACTGGCACACACGGCAATTCAAACAGGGAAATCCCTTGTGTCTTTATTTGCAGAGAAGCAACGTTTCGGGGTAGTACCCCTTTGTCAAGCATAAAAATTGTGAACAGTGAGCAAACATTTAACAACCCACAGGCAACGTGATTGGTTAATTACCACTGTGTGCAAAAGAGAACTTACACAAAATTCAAACCTATCGCCACCTACTGGTGACCACAATAATAATAAAAAATTACAATATGTAAAAAATACATTCACGTACAGATTCATTATAAATATTTAAATAGTGCAAATAGGTGAAAAGACTCATTAAAAAATTTTTAGGTAAAAAGTGTTATCCAAAACGCGCATTTAAGACAAACCCACAATATATGGTGATATAAAAAACATTTTACAAAATCATTATAAAATCTAAGGGTTAAACCCGATCAGAGATGAAAAATGTCCAGCAGCCAAGAGAAAAAAGTTATTGTAAAAAAAGGGAACATTGTTACAAAGCATTATTAACAGTCTAGCCATTTACAAAAAACATTACATTGCTGACATTGTGTCGAAGTATAAGTGCTTAATCAATTACAAGGAAATGTATCAACTATAACTAGATATCTTATCTTACCCTACAGGAAAGGGAAGAGGAAAGAAAGTCTGTCCCTGTGCGGAAATCGAGAAGACTGGAAGACTTGGTTATCTAGAAAGAGCAGAACAGGGAATTAATACAAAGATTCACAAATAACATGTCATATTAAAATCTTCGTTCAAACCCTTAGGATGCCTGGATTGTAGCAGCCATATCCAATAGCATTCACGCTGCAAAAGACGCTTTTTAATATCAAAACCTTGTTTCTGTGTCACCTTTTCTAGTATCTGCCAACGCAGATAACTTGTCATACTCTGCCTGCCATATGCTCCCTGTGTGTGTCATACTCTGCCTGCCCTATGCTCCCTGTGTGTGTCATAATCTGCCTGCCCTACTCTGCCTTTGTGTGCCATACTCTGCCTGCCCAATGCTAACTGTGTGTGTCATGCTATGTCTTACTATGTTCCAGGCCAACATTCCTTACATATTTAAAAAATAATTTTGGATTCTTTTTACTGCTTGTTGCAATATCCTTTTCCATATCAACGTTAGCTTCTCTGATTATTTGCATGATTTATTGGCCTACTTGTACCTTAATCTCAATAATTTCTCCAAAACATGCTATTCAATAAAAAAATATATATTTTATTCACATCAGTAGTTAAAAAACATGTATAGTAATCCCTCTAACGCCTAACGCGTTTCATGCTTACCCAGCACTTAGTCATAGGCAGGATTCTGCCTATGACTAAGTGCTGGGTAAGCATGAAACGCGTTAGGCGTTAGAGGGATTACTATACATGTTTTTTAACTACTGATGTGAATAAAATATATATTTTTTTATTGAATAGCATGTTTTGGAGAAATTATTGAGATTGTGGTTTTGCCTCTTTTTGGTCACTAGAGGTCTCCAACATGCTTACGAATAGTATTTACTACTTCTGCTCCCAATTCGATTTAAATTACTTGTACCTTATAAACACCAACACCAACACTTTTAATGAACTAAAATGATTTTGCTTTGCAACAGCGTTCCTTGCTTACAAGGGGAATATAACAACATGTATATTTATTAAGCAGTATTTTAACAACGTCACAGTTTTGTTCTTTGTTTAACCCTGTGAAGACTTAATATGTTGCAGAGATGCCCTTATACAAAAGTTTGCATGTCTAAAATGTAGTTGCTCCCTTATATATATTGTTTCTGCAACAGAATCTCAAAGGAGACCATGTCATGATAAATATTTCCTAAATGCTCACCCACACAAATGGAAGAGATAAATTCGGTGTTATTCGTTATTACAAGATCCAAAATAGACTGATTCCTAGTAGGTTCTTGAATAAACTGAAATAAAAAGTTGTCATTCAGAATATTTACAAATCTGCATTGTTGGATAACAGCTGGATTTTGGGTATTTTTTGGCAACAGTTGTACTTTTTAGGAGCCATGAAATATCCAGAATTCTCTGGACCTGGGGTTTTCCATGTAACAGAGCTTTCCATAATTTGGATCTTCATACCTTAAGTCTACGATCATGTAAACATAAAATAAACCCAATAAGCTGCTTTTGATTCCAATAAGGATTAATTATTTTAAATTTTTTACTGTTTTATTATTACAGAGAAAAAGGATATAAAATTGGGATTATAATAAAATAATCCCAATTTTTTATTTATAATTGAGTCAATGGGAGACAGCCTTTCCTTCATTTGGAGCGTTCTGTATAACAGCTTTTTCTGCAGCCTTCTACAGAGTTTGTTACAGAGGGACTTTAAGTCCCAGAATCCATCACTTCACAATGGAACAGGGTGAGGATGGGGTTATATTACAGTGAAAGATTGAGGGGGTATGGGGGACAGGTGCCTGTAAACAGAGATAGACCATCAGGGTTTCCTTTTAGTCTGTGAAACCAGGTATGATTATGTAGAAAAAATAGATATATTTCTGGAAGCTAAGACATTGTTTATGAACCTTTTCCATCTATGCCCAACTGAATCCACCTACGCCCAACTAAGAAAGATGGGTATATTTAGCTGCATATTCAAAAATAAAGTAGTAAACGTTAGTGACTAATGTTAGTTACAACATTCACCCGATATGCAAACGTACACCTAGGGCACAATTGCAACGGGCTCAACCCCCCATGGGGTGGAAAAAATACTGCTGGAACATGCTGCATTGTGGGTTAAAAGAATAACTTGCAACTGTAAATTGCACTTTGCACAGTACACTGCGTTCACAAATGACACTTTTATTGCAGTGTAATAACAGTGCCACTAAGCACATGAAAAAACACTGCAGAAAAAAATGTTTTTTGTTTTAACCATATTGTATATAGAAGACAACTTCAAAGG
Organism: Xenopus laevis; assembly: GCF_017654675.1. Classification (NCBI taxonomy): domain Eukaryota; kingdom Metazoa; phylum Chordata; class Amphibia; order Anura; family Pipidae; genus Xenopus; species Xenopus laevis. The sequence continues at coordinate 30,401,868 of NC_054388.1, forward strand.
TCATCAATAAACCTGCAACATAAAAGAGCTCCTTCAAAGAACCAGGCATAGTGAGCAAGATATACTGTATATGTACAAATAATAAAGGGTCTTACACATATGGCTGGCAGGTTTGCTGATGCACACAACATTATCACTTACAGGAGAACGAAACCCTAAAAATGAATATGGCTAAAAATGCCATATTTTATATAATGAATTTATTGCACCAGCCTAAAGTTTCAGCTTCTCAATAGCAGCAATGATTCATGACTTCAAACTTGTCATAGCGGGTCACCATCTTGGAAAGTGTCTGCGATACTCATATGCTCAGTGGGCTCTGAGCAGCTGTTGAGAAGCACTTTGGTGATTGTGCAAATTATAAAGCAGAAAATGAGGTTTGCCTGTAATATAAGCGGATACTACAAGGCTGATTATTACATTCTGATGCTAATTGCACTGGTTTCTGTGCTGCCATGTAGTAAGTATCTGTAGGTATTACTAATCAGCCTTATATTATGACATTTAGGGAGTTATTTATTAAAATCCAAAAAGTTCTCACTATTTTCTGAAAATGACTCAGACGAAGTCCGCACTGACTTTTCCCCCCTATTTATCAACTATTTTTCTCCTGAAAATCTCTCGCTGTAATAAAATCATGAAAAAAAATCAGAATCATACAAATTTTTCGGATTTGTCACCAAAACCTGAAACTTTTTCGGATTTGACGCAAGAAAACCATGAAATCTTGATTATTGAACAAAACCCAGCATAGATCAGAATAACAATGGGACATCTGCCATTGACTTCTACATGAACGCGGCAGGTCGGAGTTGGAGAACTGTTTTATTTGGACTTTTAACACCATCGGGGTTTAATAAATTCTGACAAATACGAGGTTTTTTCTATTCTATGAAAAAATTGTGTTTTTCCCCTTTAAAAGTTCAACCAGAATAAATCGGACTTTGATAGATAACCCCCTTGTATTCTATGTGTACTGTATATTTTGAGTTAGTCCATAAGCTCAGATAAGTGACAGTAGCACAGAGCATGTGCAGTGAATCAGCAGAAAAGAAGATGGGGAGCTACTGGGACATCTTTGGAGACACATCTTTCCTGCTAAAGGACTGTGTTTGCCTTGGGCTGGTACAGAAGCCCAAAACACAATGTACAACATTTCTGGCCTACTTCTTTAGTTAAGCTTTAGTTCTCCTTTAAAAACAATTCAACTTAATTTGTAACAAATCAATAGAAACCAACATACAGCATACAAAACTTAAATGACAAGAAAACTTGTACTGTGGTTATATATAAAATAATAATAACACAACAGTACGGAATTCACTCATTTATAATAAGTTGTGTTAGCCTGACCTTGGAAGGCAGCGCTAGCATACAGCAATAATAGGGATCGCTGCAGAGAAAGCTCTCTAAATGGAAATGGCTTAATTGCAGGAAAATGCCTCCCAGCTATGCATTTATAATTAGGAAAAGTACAAATGATATTCAAAACTCTTTTGAATGCTTCTAATTTTTATGATATAAGATAAAGAAGCATTGCAGAGTGTTCTCAAGCAGAATGTGTGTTCCAGGAGTGGTTTGACACAGCAGCCCATTTTAATAAGGAGCATGTATCAACCAAAGCTACAACTCTTCTGAATACAAAAAAAAATCTCCCCCATAAAAAAATCTATATGTTTCTATGTGCATTTTGTGATCAATATTCCAGTTTTAATAAAACAAATCAGTTTACACATTCAGAAATGGGCAGGAAAAAAATTCTCCAGCAAAGTGGGTCACACACCTACGGGCTTGCATTACATACTGCCTTTTTTCTATTACTAAATAAACTTAAAGGGATACTGTCATGGGAAAAAACATTTTTTTCAAAATGAATCAGTTAATAGTGCTGCTCCAGCAGAATTCTGCACTGAAATCCATTTTTCAAAAGAGCAAACGGATTTTTTTATATTCAATTTTGAAATCTGACATGGGGCTAGACATATTGTCAATTTCCCAGCTGCCCAAGTCATGTGACTTGTGCTCTGATAAACTTCAATCACTCTTTACTGCTGTACTGCAAGTTGGAGTGATATCACCCCCCTCCCTTTTCCCCCCCAGCAGCCAAACAAAAGAACAATGGGAAGGTAACCAGATAGCAGCTCCCTAACACAAGATAACAACTGCCTGGTAGATCTAAGAACAACACTAAATAGTAAAACCCATGTCCCACTGAGACACATTCAGTTACATTGAGAAGGAAAAACAGCAGTCTGCCAGAAAGCATTTCTCTCCTAAAGTACAGGCACAAGTCACATGACCAGGGGCAGCTGGGAAACTGACAAAATGTCTAGCCCCATGTCAGATTTCAAAATTAAATATAAAAAAATCTGTTTGCTCTTTTGAGAAATGGATTTCAGTGCAGAATTCTGCTGGAGCAGCACTATTAACTGATTCATTTTGAAAGAAAATTTTTTTCCCATGAAAGTATCCCTTTAATAACTTATCATAAATAAAGTGAAAATCAACAGATGCCTATGTTTTGGCTAATAAAAGTATATGGCATAGATATTCATATGGTGAATACAATATGCCATAAATATGTTGATGAAAGTTGAACATTCCCTTTAATTAGAAATGTAGCATTTTGAAATACCAAACTTCCTGCACCAGCCAAAAGGATTAGTAGTCTTCTAACAGTAATGATTCAGGCCTTCAAAGTTGTACACATGGGATCACTATCTTTGATTTTGTTAGCAGTGTCAATGACACTGCACATGCTCAGTGTGCTCTAGGCAGTTGTTGAGAAGTTAGGCTTAGGAGTTTCTAGGGCTGCCACCTGTCCAGTTTTGATTGGTATTTAGGAGCATCCCTAACATGACGCATTCCCTCCATTGTCACTGATATGCACCCTTTAAAAACATCACTTAGTCCATTTGTCCATATTTTGATGCTGGCCAAGGTGGCAGCTGTACTAGATTTAGAGCTGCCATGTAATGAGAAGGTATTATCAATCAACTTTGTATTGTGACTTTTATATTCTAGATATACTGTATATTGTCTCAGTCTGTGAGCCTATGTGACTTACAGCAGCCCAGAGCATGTGCAGCGAATTAGCAGAAAACAAGATGAAGAGCTCCTAGGGGAATTTGGAGGTACAGATCTTCACTGCTAAGGGGTTGTGGTTGCCTTGGGCTCAGGCCCAGATTTGTGGAGAGGCCACCAAGGCCCGGGCCTAGGGCAGCAGGACTTTAGGGGGCAGCATGATGCCCAACCACACCCACATTGATTCAGAAACACTGGGGAGGCACAGGAGATATGATAGTTTTTTAAAATTCCCGTGCACCAATCCCCATTGTTCCGGTCCCGATGATGAAAATTTGAGCAAATAAAAGGGAGGGGACAGGGGCGACGAATGGCAGCGGGCCTAGGGGCACCCACTATGTAAATCCGGCCCTGCTTGGGCTGGTACAGATGTCCAAAACATAATAGTCAGCATTTCTGCCCTATTTCTTTGTTGAGCTTTAGTTCTCCTTTATGGACAGGGTGTGAGAAAATGCATGTCATATAAACAGATACATATATGTCTTACACTTGACTTACAAAATACAATAATGCAAAAATTAAAAAAAAATGCAAGAGCCCATAACAGGGTCGGACTGGGTCGTGGGACACTGGCAGACAACCTGGTGGGCCCCAGTCCTCATGGGCCCCCGCTGACCCAGGCTCACTCCCCTCCACCTCAAAACTAGAGTAAGGAGCCAGTAGTAAGGCCAAGCAGCACATGTGAATGCACTTGTGAAGGGCATTGGAGTGAGTTGAGGGGGGCCCAGGAGATTGTGAGAGAGGGCCCCTCAAGTCGCAGTCCTGGTTAGGCCACCACTGCTCCAGTGAGTAGGCGGCAATTCCAATTTTAAAAAAACTGAAACATTTCTAGTTGCTAAATATCTAGATGTGTTTAGGCTGACTGAAAAACATTTGCATCTTTTAAAGGTTATTTGTACTATAAAGGAAATAACAAAATGATTCAGCAGTACCCGTACCCAACAACCCTGGGGCAAAGATTAAGGAGTGTACATCAAAGGTAGCATGAAAGCAAACATTTAAGTGGAATCAAGATACAACAAGTGAAAAAATGAACAAAGCCAACTGTAGGGGAAAATAATAAATCAGATTGCTTTTAAAAAAATAATTGTAAATTGGAAGTTGTATAGAAAAATGCTTATACAATTAGTTATAAATACACCATAAATCATTGAAAGAACATGCTTTTCTGGCTATAAAATACAATTAAAAATATGTATATATGACGTGCAGTTTGGAACCATGAATCACAGAATGGTGTATCAGAGGCCAATTTATCCAATAGTTTTTACAATGCTTTTTCCCCATAATTCGAGTGTTGTTGTGGTCACCAGAGGGAGATGTGCCTGGCACAATTGTGGCTGGTGTCTTGCCTGGCTGCAGGGCCGGAACTAGGGTTAGGCAGGGTAGGCACATGCCTAGGGCTCAAAATTGGGGGGGGAGAACCAGGCAAGTGGTGTCTAGGCCTCCTACTGCATGTCTGGTCCCCTCTCTGAACTTGCACACCAGGTTGTTCTTGGAAGTCCAAGGGGTCCAAGGCGCTAGTTCAGAAAATCGATATTGCGCTCTCTGCGCTAGAAGAGCCTAATTTCTGGTTTTAAAACTGGAAATTCATCTCTTAGGGTGTCGGCAGACGGGGAGATTTGTAAACTATCCTGCTGCCGATTTGTATTCTTGCCGGCGGGAAGGCATTTTGGGAAGATTTAATGAATGGAACTCATTCCGTTCTGCATTAAATTCCCAATATTATGTCTCTGATTCGTTTATTATGGTGCTGACCGTCGTCTCATAGGGGAAGCCCACCTTTGCAGTATATTAACTATTTTATTTTATAGATAAACCACTTGCAAGTGGCTTTTCAGTTGGTCTATACTATGTATGTTTTGTCAGGGTCAGTGACCCTGACAACCAAAAACAGAATGACCGTGAGGCTTACCTATTTTAGATATTGTAATTTTTGATCACCTACTGTATATTTCTTTTCAGGACCTTACCTTATAATCTTCCATTCTGACTTCCGCACTGTAATAAATGCAAAGTCTATGAGCTGCAGAACAAAATATAACTCATTTTATAACCATATAGACATATTGCAAACTGTCTACCCCATACTAAAAGTTGATGTAAACTACCCCATGGATACATAACACTGACAGAATGGAATAATGACCCGACTAAATTGGATATTACTTCTTTGCACTGGCATTCTACTTAATCTTATGCAGCAGGCATGTCCATCAAGCTTAGACCTCAGCACATATAATTCCTGTGTAACTTCTATCTGATCCAGAGGATCATAAGTGAGTTTGTCACCCTCTTTTCACTACTGTCTCTAATTGCAAAACATGCTTTTTGAGAAGGAAAGTAAAAACCTGCACTACGCATTCTGTATAGGGTTTAAGAATTTGTTAATAAATATAATTTTATCATATTATTTTTAGCTGATATTTATATTAACATAAGAGTATAACTGGTTGTCTCTAGCCTCTGTACTATGTTTCTTTCTCTATTACTTATTAATAGAGATTGGTAAGTTTCTAGGAATTCTGTCGAGGCTTGAGTGGGCTCCTTACTCAAAGTACATACAGTGTTCATAGTAGATGAGGCAGAAAAAGACTGAAGTTTAACATTGAGTCATAGTAACATAGTAACATAGTAAGTAAGGTTGAAAAAAGACACATGTCCATCGAGTTCAACCTTTTTTTTTTTTTTTTTTTTTTTTTGTTTATTAACTACCTATCTGCCAGTTGATCCAGAGGAAGGCAAAAAAACCCATCTGAAGCCTCTCCAATTTGCCTTAGAGGGGGAAAAATTCCTTCCTGACTCCAAAATGGCAATCGGATTAGTCCCTGGATCAACTTGGACTATGAGTCCATTTAAATCTGTTTGCATTAAAGGGGTGGTTGAACTTTAAAATTAACTTTTAGTATGTTATAGAATTTCCAGTTCCTAGCAACTTTGCAATTGGTCTTCATTATTTATAGTTTATCGTTTTTTAATTTTTAATTTTTCTTCTAACTCTTTACAGCTTTAAAATAGGGGTCAATAACCCCATCTTAAAAACAAATGCTCTGTAAGGCTAACAATGTATTATTATTGCTACTATTTATTACTCCCGTATTACTTTCTATCTAGGTCCTCTCATATTCATATTCCATTCTTGTATTCAACCCAATTCATGGTTGCTAAGTTCATTTGGACCCTAGCAACCATATTTCTGAAATTGCAAACTGAAGAGCTCCTGAATAAAAAGCTAAATAACTTAAAAAAAATGATGTTGCAAATGATGTCAGAATATCACTAATACTAAAAGTTTTAACGGTGAACAACCCCTTTAAGGCAGGCACATGGCAATAAGTGCTGCAATGTCTTCATAGAGATGGGATTTTCTTTTACATTTTTAAGATAGAACATTGAATTTCAATGTTTACAGTCACAATCCCTTCTGCGGACAGTATGAAACAGTAATGTCTACACAGCCAATACTAATGTGCAAGCCTGCAGGCAGCATACACTATAAAATATTCAAGTGGTCATTGATTAAGCTCAAGGCTGTAAGTAGTTGAGCCCTGACGGGCATGTGTCCGTGGGACTTCTAGTTCAGGCTGCACTCTGTGCCTTGCTGCAGAATAAATTACTGTTACAGAGTGCATTTCATTTCAGGGGCTCAAAAGCAATTGGACAAATTAAAAAACTGAAAATAAAATGTTAATTTCTAATGCTTGGTTGAAAACCCTTTGGCAGAATTCTTGAACTCATGGACATCCACCAAATTCTGGGTTTCCTCCTTTTTAATGCTCTGCTTTGTTTGTGGGCCTTTCTGTCCGAAGTTTAGTCTTCAACAAGTGAAATGCAGCTCAATTGGGTTCAGATCAGGTGACTGACTTGGCCATTCAAGAATGTTCCACTTCTTTGCTTTAATAAACTCCTGGGTTGCTTTGGCTGTATGTTTCAGGTCATTTTCCATCGGTATTATGAAACGCCTCCCAATAAATTTGGCTGCATTTAGCTGGATTTGAGCAGACAATTTCTCTGAACACCTCAGACTGTAGATTTTGCCACTCTTATTATTGCAGCAATTTCTCGGTTGGGTTTTTTCTGTTTTTGCAGCTTAAGAATAGCTTGTTTCAACTGCATGGAGAGCTCCTTTGACCGCATGTTGTCTGTTCACAGCAAAATCTTCCACATACAACCTTTTGTGTGATTGTGTTAAAAAAGGCTTTAGTTCTTTTAGATCTTTTTGTTCAACCCACTGAATTAAAGCTGAAAGTCTGCAGTTCAACTGCATCTGACTTGTTTCATTTAACATTAATTGTGGTAATATACAGAACCAAAATTAGAAAAAAGTTGTCTCTGTTCAAAGATTTGTTGGCCTAACTGTATAGTTGCTAAATAGGTAAATTTGTTTGTGCTTTAATTGCATTCCCAAGGGTAATGTAACCCCCAACAGTCAATCAGCAGGTAGCGTCTAATGGACTGCCATTTAAAAGAAAACATCTGACTGGTTGCTAAAGCTTACTAGTCTTTGGCAAACATTTCAACTTTTGTTACATATAATAAAAGTCGTTTTTTACCAATGCATAAAATAGAAGGAAATGTTTACTGGGGCAGACATGTTCTGATGAGTACATTCTATACCGATTTTAATAAAAGATATCCAATTGCTCCAATTCAGCAACAAAAACAAGCTATTTTCTACATCCATAACTATTTTCACTGGGTGAAAACCCTGAAATCTTATCACTGCTGTAAGTGTGAATCTGCTTAATGAGCATGCAAGTTGTTAGGTAGAGTTAAAAACAGCATTTTTTTGCAGCGAAGCAGCCAGTCTTTGTGTTTTTTGGTACAGATGAATTGTTAATTTAGAAGTACAGAAGGAACCTTGCAGTTTGAGTATTTATGAAATGTTTCAATATGTAGGAAATGGCAGGGGCCAAAGAAGTGGGGTGCAAGAATGCAGAGATTAGATGAAAAATGGAGGCATATTTGTACAAGGTGCAAAGGGAATTACTACTTCCCAATAGATGATGTGGGTGAAAACAGGTTTCAGCTAAGATGCGTCTGGCACACACACATTTAGTAAAGTTGGCCATACATAGTGAGGCAGTTTGGCCAACTTAGACCACACTACCTGATTGTCTAAGTACATATTAGGGGTCAGTTTTGATCACATTTTAGTAATGATGCCTCTCTGTTTACTACCACTCTAAGTACCCTTGCTATCTTAGTCCCACCCACAGATTTTCCCTCCTCTCTAGCAGCCTATTGTTTTCCAACAGAAAACCCCCCAGACTGGTCTCACCACCTCCCCCAGCAGACAGCCCATTGCTTACAAACAAGAAACCCCCAGACTGATTTCATTGCCTTTTCCAGCACCCCATTTTTTCGACAAAACCACTGAGAGTGTTGTCGCCTGGCATGTTACTACTAGGGTTGCCACCTTTTATAAAACGTTTTACCGGCTGCTGGGGGCGGGGCCTCAAAGGGGTGGGACATGACGTCAAAAGGGACGGGCCGTGATGTCAAAAGGGGCGGGGCCACGCCACGGACGCTAGAAGAGGCAAAAGAAAAGGTAAGTTGCAGGTGATTGGGGGCAGGCCGAGGGCTCCTTTTGATCGTATTACAAATTTACCGGCAGCTACATTGCCGGTAAATTTGTAATACCGGCCCCGGCCTTGGCAGGTATTTTACCGGCTAGTAAAATACCGGCCGGGTGGCAACCCTAGTTACTACACACAGCCCTTATTGGGCTTCACTTGTAGTCACTGCACTCAGCCTCTTATTTTAGTAAAGTCGGCCATACATAGTGATGCAGTTTGGCCAGACCACACTACCTGATTGTCTGAGTACATATTAGGGGTCAGTTTTGACCACTCATACTTCAATCCTCTCTGAATAAATGCTGAAGAATAGCCAGTCTAAGGCCAGCTTAAAGGAAACTATACTCCCAAAATGAATACTTAAGAAACAGAGTTTTTATCAAATTAAGTGGCATATTAAAGAATCTTACCAAACTGGCATGTATATTTAAGTAAATATTGCCCTTTTACATCTCTTGCCTTGAAACACCATTTGGTGATAGTCTCTGTGCTGCCTCAGAGATCACCTGGCCAGAAATACTGCAGCTATAGCTGTAAAATGAAAAAGTGTTGAAGCAAAAAACAGAATTCTGTCTGTTAATTGGCTCATGTGACCTAACTTGTTTAGTTTGTTTGTGTGCACCACGAATCTTATGTTCCCAGGGGGCGGCCCTTATTTTTTAAAATGGCAATTTTCTACTTATTATTACCCAATAGCAGATAATACTAAAAAAAAGTATATCATTATGAAAATGGTTAATTTACATAAAGCTGGGTTTTACATATGAACTCTTTTATGCAATGCATTTTCCTAGAGACATATATTGTCCGGGGGGTATAGTTTTCCTTTAAGCATCACTGGCACAGAAGCTTGGGTAGTGTTACTAAGGCCACACAGGTTATGTGCACGCTTCTCTACTGGGGTAAATTAGGCTCATAGTGTGCTGGAAATGCTGCCAGTATGTACAAATATTTGGGCTAGATAGCAAGGATTCAAATACGGAGCTGGCAAGCACACTGCACACATATATAGTGCTCCAAGCTTAAATGGGTTGTTCACCTTCCAAACACTTTTTTTGTTCACCAAAAATAAAGACTTTTTTAAATTACTCTCCATCTTATATTTGTTTCCGTTAGTCCAATATCTAAGTTTAAATTTGAATTTCACTATCTCTGGTGTTTGAGTGGCAGCTCAGTAATTCAGGTGCAGAATCTAAACTGTTACAAATATGCAATATTTAGTGGATACATTTTCAGCAGCATTTCTGCAATTAGCAACTATATTGTATCAATTTCAACAGCTGGCTTTAAAGTGGTTATTCATCTTTGGGTTAACTTTTAGTATGATGTAGAGAGTGATATTCTGAGACAATTTACAATTGGTTTTCATTTTTTATTATTTAAGGTTTTTGAGTTATTTAGCTTTTTATTCAGCTCTTCAATTTGCATTATAAACAATCTGGTAGCTATGTTCCAACTTACCCTAGCAACCATGCATTGATTTGAATAAAACATTGGAATATGAATAGGAGGTGACCTTGCAAGAAAGATGAGAAATACAAATTAGCAATAACATTAAATTTGTAGCCTTACAGAGAATTTGCTTTTTAGATGAAAGCTGGAAAGAGAGAAAAATGCAAATAATTATAAAACTGTAAAAAATAAATAATGAAGGCCAATGGAAAAGTTGCTTAGAGGTGGCCATTCTGTAACAAACTAAAAGTTACCTTAAAGGTGAACCACCCCTTTAATGAAACCCAGGGATTCTGCTCAGCAGGGATAAAGATAAGAAATATATCATCAATCAATTTAAAACAGTTTAATATGAAAGACCACTCGGGCCAGCAAATAAAAAAATTTTAAAAAAGGATGAATTATGACTTTTAAAACCCATAATTAAGACTTTTAATTTCATCATTATGACTTTAGATGAAAGCTGGAAAGAGAAAAAAATGCTAATAATTATAAAACTGTAAAAAATAAATAATGAAGGCCAATGGAAAAGTTGCTTAGAGCTGGCCATTCTGTAACATACTAAAAGTTACCTTAAAGGTGAACCACCCCTTTAATGAAACCCAAGGATTCTGCTCAGCAGGGATAAAGATAAGAAATATATCATCAATCAATTTAAAACAGTTTAATATGGAAGACCACTGGGGCCAGCAAATAAAAAAAATTAAAAAAAGGATGAATTATGACTTTTAAAACCCATAATTAAGACTTTTAATTTCATCATTATGACTTTCAATCTCATAATTATGACTCTAAAAAAGCTGCACAATCCCAGATATCAGAGAGTCCAGACTCACAGTGGACTCCATTATGCTATTTACATACAGTTGGCAACCTTTGGTAAGAGTAGTACAGGAGACCTTGGACCCTAAAACTAGGCTAAGTAACTGGACCCTAAAACCAGAGCTCAGTAAAGAAATGTGAGTCCTGTGCGAAGATCATCCATAACCCTATGAAAGAAGAAAAATGTTATCCAAGCAATAGCTTCACTATGAAGTTACAGAACTAACTGCACTAAGCGCATGGTCTCTAAAGTCCACAGGAGGTAGTATTTGTATATGAGAACTGGATGGAGTCTAGCACTGAGACATAACTGAAGTAATGTTACACATACTTTTAGTTAGGGGATCTATCCACTCCCAAAGACTATTTAATTGCTCTGGGGGCACAAGTGCAGGTGGTAAGACCAGGGCCCATTGTGTGCCCATCCTGTTGCTCCCTAATTTGCACATGTAAATTACACACGAGTTAGGGGCAGATAGGGGTGTGTGTGTGGTATCTGTCCTTCTTAGATCAAACACTAACGAATACAGTCAGCACTCAATCCACAGGGCATGCTGAAGGTCGCGGTCAGACTGCCTAACTCAGGCATGTCCAAAGTCAGGCCTGGGGGGCTCCATCATGAAATCAATAATAATGTGGCCCGCCAGCACAATGCAATCAGGAATTGCATAGCCATACCAGTAATATTTGGGCACATGATTAGCGAAATGATCTGCCACTTGGACCAAGTGGCAGATTATTTCACTTATCATGTGCCCAAATATTACTGCTACGGCTATGCGATTTCTTATTTAAATGAGGCGTGGAGAAGTCCAAACAGAAGTCCAAACAGACTCCACTTCCTAACACAGTGTACGTGTCCATCTCCAGGAGTGAATGATCCTGATCGCAAGCTAGCTAACTCGGAATGGATGTCAGGCTGAATGGTCGGCCCCCACACATTTTAACCTCACCAAATCTGGCCCTCGTTGCAAAAGGTTTGGACACCCCTGGCCTAACTGATGCTTTTTAGGCAACCGCAGCTTCACTCAACATTGCCATAATGGAGAAAAATAACCTAAAGTGGCAGAGATTCCACCTAAAATTTCCAGTACAGAATGAAGTGTTCCATTAGAAAGCATAATTTTTGGTGCACATGAGCCCTAATTATGCTGGCAGCACAGCAATCATGATTTTTGAGGGTGGCATTGGGAATATTATGCATATGCTCAAGCTCAATGACCCTCAAGGTGCAAAATGGGTCAGCCTTGTGCCTTTCCTAGCCTGCAGTTACATTGTACCTCCCACCTTATATTATAGTTGTAACTAGTTGTGGAATTGGTGCCGTAGCCCCTAAATTCACTTTGCTTGGAATGCTAACTGTATGATTTTCTACTTTACTAACAGATGAAAAATGACTGTTTTGTTGCTATTCTTGTGCCTGTCTATGGTATTAATTATGTTGTCAGGTTTCCCCCTGATTCCACTAGGTGGAGGCATCAGCAAACTTGGTACCCAGTCATTCCAGAGAAAACAGCAGAGACTCAGGTTAGTCCTGTGCCTGCTGGTGACCTGCAGGTAGCCCAGAGGGACCGGAAGATCCAGTATAAATACAAATAGGTTTTGTTTATAATTAAGCATCAGTGTGAGTGTTTAGAACAGTGAATAATGAATGCATATTCATTCATACATATTTTATTCTTGCATTTATATATTTTTTTTATTCTTTCTTTTTTTTCCTCATAGTACAAGTTGATCCATGGACTAGTCCGAATGGAAGGAATTTTTTCTGAGGCAAACTGGAGTTGGCTTCAGATGGGTTTTTTTGCCTTCCTCTGGATTAATTAGTGGTTAGGCAGGTTACAAAAAAGTTAAAAGGTTGAACTTGATGGACGTGTGTCTTTTTTCAACCTAACTTACTATGTAACTTTGTGCCCTAGGCAAGTGCCTACCCCTAGTTCAGGCCCTGGTTGGACCCAGTTACATCTAGTTACACCACTGGGTAAGAGGATTGTGAAGGGAAGAGGAAGGTTTTTACACAGGAGGTGGTGGCAGGGTGCAGTCCAGAGGGTGGAGGTGGCCGTTCCAAGTGCGGGCCTGTGTAGAAATTACCCATGTGACCCTAGTTACATTACTGTGCTAGCATTTTGAATGGAGAGTTGCCTGGGTTAGACTAGGATCTATCCTAGAGTGGTGAGATATTCTTCTGCCCTATACCTGTCAAGTTAGGAAGCAGCAGGAGAGGCAGCCTCCAATGGGGCACTAGGACAGGGTTCTGCTCCTCACAGCAGCTCAGCAGCAGAGAACAGTTTGTGGGGTATATTCTTGTGCCCCTTAGAGCTCCAACACTTATGCCCCAGGATAAATGTAAATGCCCCTCATCAATGCCCATTATATGCAGCTTCAAAGAGGTGTCGACGCTTTTTACCTCACAAAGTACGTGCATTTTGAAGCAATATGTTTAAGAGTGAAAAACTATGAGAATATCTGCAGGGAGCCTGGGAAACGTTCCTAGAAATGACAGCTACACCATGGAGAGATAAAAGGTAGCCCGGTACCTCAGGCAGCGAGGTACGGCAGACGTGACAGGACATTTGCTTATTGCAGTTGAGGAGGGGGAGGAGTCAGTGGGGGAGGAATATGCCTGGGAGTGAGTGCTACGGCTCCCTGGGCTGGTGTATATACACACACACACACACACGCTGGCGTCACACCAACGTGGGATCACATTCACTCTCTCTCGCACCGGCTGGAGCTGTCAGTGACTCAAGAAACAAGATCGGCCAGAGGAGCTCCAGGCACATTTCCCTGGAGCAGATCCGTCCTTTCTATATGCACACTGACTGCTCCATGTTCTGTTGGTGCCCTACCTGGGGGAAAGAATTGTATATCATTTTCATAACTGTCTTTATTTTGGGATGACAAGCAGATAATTGCACCTTCTGTCTTTATAAAAGTGACATAGAGCAAGTTCTTTGGGACCTGTTGGTGCCAATTGGGGAGTGCGAAGGAGGTGCTGTAGGAGGTTGTCGCCATCCCTGGTACTTGTGTACATTGCTCGGCATGGCAGATGATCATTCCCCCCACTAGGATCTGTTTTGATCTACTGTAGGAGATGTTTGCTGTTAGTGTCCCTGCAGCCCAGACCATGTCTCAGACAGAAGTAGACCTTTCAGGCTGTGGAATTGCCTTCCTGCCAGAAGATCCTGCAGAACTTTCTACCTTGGCTGCACTGAGGAGACGGAGGTTGTCTGGAAAAGAACCCAGGAGAAACTCTTATCAGTTCAACAGGAGAAGTTCAGCTCAGTTGGAACTCTTGGGCTATGACCCACCTGGGACGTCTTTCTCAGCTTGGTCCCCTGAAGAGCCCACACGCTTGGAAGAAAAAGTGGTCCCAATTCCGGAAATGTCGCCCAATACAACCTTCTGCCCAAGTGCCAATGCACAGCCAGATTCTTTGTTGCCCTCTGTGGAACTGTCCAAAACCTCAGAATCTGGAGATGAAGCTTCAAGCACTAAAGGGCCTGCTGTGCCTGTCCCTAAACCTGCATTGGCAGGAAACAGGCGAGAACTGGAGGAGATTGAGGAGAATGAGACCAAGGCTGTGGCCACCTCACCAGATGGGAGATACTTGAAATTTAACATTGAGATTGGAAGAGGTTCCTTTAAAACGGTTTACAAGGGTTTAGATACAGAGACAACAGTGGAAGTAGCTTGGTGCGAACTGCAAGTAAGTTCACCTGTTACCTGAGACCTGTATCATCTGTATACATTCTGCATAAGTCATTGTCCCATCTCAGGGAGAATTCCTACAATTCCAATATATATATATATATATATATATATATATATATATATATACACACACACAAAAACATGAATATTATAATATATCCTTATAAACGGTGACTATTGATGTCATCAGTTTTAAACAGTGAGCAGTGATGTAATTTTTGTCACATGACTCGCTAAAACTTGTGTATTATAATAAATAAAGCATCATCCCCTGTTGCAAAATATGAGGATATTATAAGTTACCTCGGAGTTCCATGGCCTCGTGTTTTTATATGGTCATGAAACTCCTCAGTAACTTATAATATCCTTATAATTTACAAGAGGGGGTACTTTATTCACTATATTATATATAGTGGTTGGTGCCATCAATAAAGAAAGGTGCAAGTAGGTTTCTTAAATCAATGGAGGGCTGTCAGGCTTGACACATATCTAACCCATAACATGGTTTTCTGAAAAACTTCCAAAGACTGAAAATGATTTTCAGAGAAGGTGTACCTGTCATTTGATCCTTAGTGTGTGTGTGTAGGTATATGTATGGATCTTGCAGAATATCTTCTGATCAGGGGTGCTTCGCCAATGAGGCGAGTTGAGGCTGTCGCCTCAGGCGGCAGCGCCCCACTAGGTACTAGGGGCAGTCTCCTGGTACTTTAAGAGTGAATTTCCAGGGGAGGGGGGGCAGCAGCAACTGTTGCTGCCTCAGGCGGCGGAGGGGCCAGGATCAACCCTGCTTCTGATATGTGCAAGTGAGGTGTTTAGATGGAGCAAGAGACATCCAATTTAATTGTCATTGTAACCTGCACCCCAACATAACACAGTATTCCAAAACATAAGCAGCACAATATCTTTCTCAAAAACGTTTGTTTGTTCAGTTATATTTAAAAGTATGCATCTATTTTCAAAGAAAAAAATCTTACTCATGTTAGCAACCCACAAGAAGCTATATGCATTCTTTATGAAACCATATAGGGAACTGTTGCTCTTAAAATATTCATGCTGTTACATTGTAACTAAATTGTATTTCCCTGTCTAATATTTTTTTCTTGTCAGTAACTCTGAGATATTGATAGAAATGGATATAAATAAGGTTGAATGATACATGGATGGATAATAGATAGATAGATAGATAGATAGATAGATAGATAGATAGATAGATAGATAGATAGAAAGATAGCAAGTAGATAGATTACAGATAAGAGAGATAGATGCCAAGATTGATTGATTGATTGATTGATTGATAGATATATAGCTAGATCATAGAAAGATAAATATATCATAGATGATAGATATATCAATAGGTCACAGAGAAATAGAATCATAGATAGATAAATAGATTATAGAAAGAGACAGATAGATAGATAGATAGATAGATAGATAGCAGGTAGATAGATAGATGATAGAGAGAAGGACAGAGTGATAGATGACAAGATTCATATATATATATATATATATATATATATATATAAATATGTATAATAGAGAAATAGAGAGATAAATATATACTAGGTATAGAGAGAGATAATAGATACATCATATATGATAGATAGAGAGACAAAAGATAGATACATAGATCATAGATAGATAGATAGATCAATAGATCACAGAGAGATAGAATTGTAGAGAAGATAAATAGATACTAGATAGATAGAGCGAGAGAGATAATAGATAGATACATCATAGATGATAGATAAAGCGATAGCTAGACAATAGATAGATAAACAGATCATAAATAAATAATATATAGATATATAGATGATTGGTAGATAGACAGACAATAGATAGATAGATAGATAGATAGTCCAATGTTGCTAAAAATAATCAGTTTTGAATCACAAAATAAATATTAAATAATAAAGAATACACATTTTCTTAACTTGAATTTTGATTCACTTTTTAAAATACTGCTTGCTATTGAGAGTGCAAACTTATGTTCTATCATATATAGACTTAAAGTACTGCAGGAGGAATAGTGGTGACTGCCATAAGGGTATGAAATGAATAATTAAGATTAGGCAATTCAGTTTCCAAGCACAGAGTGTATTTCTCAGTCCTGCAACAACTCAGCAGATCTGTCATGCATTAACCCTTTGGGCAGTTTGATGTCCTATTACTAGGTATTGTTTGTTCCAGCATGCTCTACAAATAAGGGTGAACAGAGATGTGACTTGCTAATTAAATGTAATAGCCAAATATAAACAAGGGGTAGAAGTGGACAGTTTGAACACAAAGGGGAAGTAGGTAATGTTAGGTCACTTGCAAATTCCTCTCTGATATGAAAGATATAGCTACTCTGTTATTTCTCCTGCTTTTCTTGTCAACCCTTAGTTAAAGCTTTTGACATAACTGGTGTGCCTCCCAAGGGTGTAGCTATAGGGGTTGCAGGGGTTGTTATAGTAACCATGCCCTTGGAACTGAGAGTTGGTCCTGAACATAAAGCATTCAAGGTTTCACCATACAATCAAAAATGCAGTGAAAATGAAGCCAATGATCAATCCCTTATGTAGGGATGAGGGGATATAAGTAAATGGATGGAGTCAGATTAAAAAACAGGTTGTGATTGTTCTCCCACAGCAGGCTTTAAAGGGGATGCAACCCTTCCATTCCAGTTTTAACCAACCATTAAGCTGAACTACAACTTTTACATATACATATCATCAAGTGTTACAGGATGATGATAGTTGATGTCCAGTAACATCACGGATACATTCTTAAAGCAGCAAAAGCATTAAGCCTATTTGTAGCAGCAAAAATCTAAAAAAAAAAAAAAAAAAAAATCTCTTCTGTTGTCTGAATTCAAAATAATAATGGTAAACCACAACTGCACAGTACTGTCCCTATTTTAAATAGCAGCAAGGTGACTGACATGCTACAGTGTGTGTAGACTGGATTCTCACTGTAAAATCCTCTTACATTTACTGAGTACTGTGCCTGTCTTTTTGATATTTGTCCCATGTACATGCGAAAATTCACCCTGAAAGGGGTTTCACTTTATAGTGGATAATGTACCGCCCTGGTCTCCATGGAGTTCTAATATCCTCATCTTTTACAAAAGTGCAGTTGATTATTATATTACACAAGTTTCAGTGAGTCACGTGAGTCACTGAAATAACATCACTAAGCACCAATTATAACTGATGACATCACTAATCAATGTTTATAAGAATATAGTTTGCAGGATATCCATGGCTCTTGTGTATCATATACAGTATCTATATTGAACCCCCAGGAGCCACACTGTGCTTGAAATGAATGAAAAATTAATGCTACCTTTGTAGTTTCGCCTTATTGCCACCTATGTTTCCTGTTCAGGTATTATCCCACCCAGTTCCAATATATGGTGTGTAGCCTAGGCAACAAGACTGGCACCTGAGGGCTTAGCTTACCATTTGATCCCCTTTTTGATGCTCTGTAGATGATAATTTAATACCAGTTTTTTCTTGGTGGACACACCACTCTTCTTATTGCCCCCTCTCCAGGAGTGTGGAAACCTGTCTGTCTAGTACAGTGATCCCCAACCAGTAGCTCGCGAGCAACATGTTGCTCTCCAACCCCTTGGATGTTGCTCCCAGTGGCATCAAAGCAGGTGATTATTTTTGAATTCCAGGCTTGGAGGCAAGTTTTAGTTGCATATAAACCAGTTGTACTGCAAAACAGAGCCTCAATGTTGGTTGACAATCCACATAGGGGCTATTAAATGGCCAATCACAGCCCTTATTTGGCACCCCAAGAACATTTTTCATACTAGTGTTGCTCCCCAACTCCTTTTACTTCTGAATGTTGCTCACGGGTTCTAAAGGTTGGGGATCCCTGGTCTAGTAAGTCCCTTGTTGTTGCTTAAAGCTAATTAGGTATCTCATGTATGCAATTTAATTTTCATAAACAAACGTGATTGTATTAACAAAGAGCTGCAGTCAAGACAGCTGTCTCTGTATTTTATCATTTGGACTTCACATGAAAAGGGGTCTTTATTGCTAGTGAGTTTAAATCAGCATTGATCCGGAGTTCACTGATGTCTGTGTGCAGCAAGGCTCAGTAGCACAAGGAACACCCAGTACTTAAAAAAAAAGATCTGTAATCTTTATATATGGACGCAGTTGCCTATGGATCCAACCCAAATTCTGCTTATATTCTTTATTTTCAACATTAGGAAATTATATCTTATGAATGAAATATGTAGAAACTGACAAGACAATAAAAATAACAGTGAAATGGCAGCAAAATGATCAGCTAAAATTCAATTGATACTGGTTTTTGGTGCTATGTACAGGTAGGGGATCTGTTATGCATAATGCTCAGGACCTGCCGGTTTTCCAGATAAGGGGGTCTTTATTTAATTTGGATCTCATTGCTTTAAATCTACTAAAATATCATTACAATATGACAACCCAATATGATTATGTTGCCTACAAGAAGGATTAATTATATCTTCGTTGGGATCAAGTACAAGGTACTGTTTTAATATTACAGAGGAAAACCGTTTTAATAGCTTGGATTAATTGATTAAAATTGAGTCTTCTTGTAATTAGGATCATTCTGGATAATAGATTTCCTATATCTGTACCAGCTAAATTTCATAAATGCCAAGTGGTTAACAGAGGGTTAAGAGTAAAAGAGGGCTTCTTTTGGAGGGTTAATGAATGCAGATTTCTTCCCTCCTCCCACTCCCGATCCTCATGCTGAAGATCTCCGCAGGGCAAGATCTTTAACTGTCCACAAAGCTATAGCACATGGGATATAAATAGACTTCCATGAGTGGCACTCCAGCCAAACCTCTCATACTGATTACTAAAATCTGCATTGTCGGAGCAGAAAGTCAAACAGTTACATCACAGATCTATAAGAAAGTGATATGTCTAAGCTAGATATGTCTTGTTTGTTTGCAGTGTTTGCCTTTTTAAAATTTATATATATTTTAAATATAGGATTGCACCTCTACCTGGCCAGTCAGTATGTACAGTTACAAATGGATTGTACAAACAAAAGAACCAGTGTATAATGACTTTATCTTCTCTTCTTCTAAACTGCTGAATCTTCCCCCAGCATAGTTTCTCACTGCTCCTTTAACAACACTACTTAATTTAGTAGGTCAAGCCATCTATCTCTGTCTATTACCCTCTGTATTGTTCCTGCCATAATATGCCCCCTGTATAAGGGTAAGGTCACACTGGGCGATTCGGGGAGATTTAGTCGCCTGGCGACTTATTACCTCGTCTTTGCAGCGACCAATCTCCCCGAATGCCTTACCTCTGTCTTGCACCGGCTAAAATGAAAAATCGCCTGCGGCATGGCACACACGTCGTTTCGTATTCCGAAGTTGCTTCGGAAAATTGCGTTCGGGGAGATTGGTTACCGCAAAGACGAGGCGACTAAATCTCCCCGAATCGTCCCAGTGTGACCTTACCCTAATATGCCTCCCTTTGTCCTGATGTTATCTATAAGCAACCCCCTACCTACCCACTCATCCAACAGTAGCCACACACTATCACTTTCCTAGATTATTTATTGGCTTTCAGTCCTCATCAAACACTGGCCGGTTACAGAGCATGGAAATTGTAAGTGAGCATATTTACTAACACTTGGCAAAATAGCCTTAGTGCAGTTATCCATAGAAACCAGTCAGAAGATCAGTCAGCTGCATGTAGAATACAGAAGGCAAATAGCTGATGGCTAACCATAGGTTCCTGCTCCGCGGAAGTTTGCCTGGTGTTAGAAAATGAGCCCAACAATTCTTTAGTTTTGTAATCTGGGCAATTAAATGAAGGCCAATGAGCTGTGCATGAAGGTGAGTTTACAATATATCCTTTGAATAAGCAGAAGGCTCCTTAGTTTTCTTCTCATGAGTCAAGCGGAAATCCTTTTTTTAATAATTGATCCATAACATATTCTTCAGACAATAATGGCTTTTCTGACCTTTTTCACACTGCCTGACTTTGCTGTAGTAAACTCATGAATGGCTTCAGGCCACTTGTGTAGGAATGCTGTGGCATTATCAGCCTGGTGGAATGTTCTGAAACCTTAACGAGACCTTTAATATTCAGCCCCTGGCATGTGCTGGGTAACTGGTAACCATAGAGCTGTCACTCTTTCAAGGTTTAATCCCTGGAGTTAACCAAGGAATAACCATTCTGATTTGCACAGTGTGCTGCATTTCCCTCAAGTATATTTTTATTGCAACTAGTCTGGCTGGTTAGCTTTATTTCATGGTTTACAGGCAGTATTTGCATTTGGGGGATTATCTTAACATATTTCCTTTAAAATAACAATTCTTGTTCAAAAGCAATGAATTAAACATTGGAAATGGCGATGGTGCCATAAAGAATGCCCCGCTGAGCATAGAAATTGGCAGACTTTTTTTGACATGCACTGACAGTTCCAAGTAACAGGTATAACTGGTAATATCTCCTGCACATAGGGAACAAAATCTTGGAGAGCTCCCCCTTCCTTTACAGCTCATTAAAACAGACAAAGCACCCGCCTCCAATCCCAAAGGGCACTCTATGGCTACCCAGTGCCACTGCACTATTGCTCTTTACTCCACCTTTGGCAGTGAATAACAATGTTGTCACTGCATGTAGACGCAGTGACATCCCCCCTTCTAAGCAATGTAACGGGAATTCACATTTTCATGCAAAAGTTATTTTGTCTCATCTACACACTCATACAGTAAGAATCAGTATCTAGTCTTCCTCTGAATGTACTCACTGCCTAATACCTCCATTATGCTCATGTTATTGAATCCAGCTGAACACAAAAACTTTTTTAGATAGTCCATCAGTTCTTCAATAGACTTTTCCTTCTGGTCCTAGCCCACCCACCCATCAAACCACAACTGCCTATAAAAGTATAAAAAGATACATTCTCCTTTAACGATTTAAGTGGAGAAACATAAAAAGAGAAGTATGAGTAGTCATGTTGTGAAGCTGGAGGGTGTCACTGGCCAGCTCACATGTCTCAGTAGGAAGTATAGTTCTTATCTACAAACACCTACCCTTATGTCAGCTGCATTGGTCATTGGTCATTTGTGTGACACAGTACAGTGTGGGGAATATTTCTTCCGCACCATATTTCCAAGTAAAGGTTTTCCAATAATGACATAATTGTGTGTGTACTTATAGAAAACTTTAGGTACACACATGAAATCCACACAAAAATACCCGTGTATGGTCTAAAGGTGGCCATACACGGGCCGATAAAAGCTGCCGACAGACCGTGTCGGCAGCTTATTGGCCCGTGTATGGGGCCCCCCGACGGGCTTCACCGATTGAGATCTGGCCGAAAGTCGGCCAGATCTCGATCGGATGGGACAAAAAATCCAGACGGATCGCGGCCGCATCTATTCGTTGATGCGCTCCCGCGATCCGCCCTCCCGTTAGGCATCGTTAGGATCCGATCGTTGGGCCCTAGGGCCCACGATCGGATCAGCCCGATATTGCCCACCTCAAGGTGGGCATATCGGAGGGATATTATTTAGTGACTCTCAACCACACATAACTCTTGGGTTTGGCTATAAGGGGTTACACTCAGTCTCTCAATCACCTTATACACAGGTAGGTTAGACTAACATCAGACACCCCAAAACACACCAACACCCACAAAATGAATATGCTGCCACCATCTATCATAAACAGTCGATAGAAACCTAATGTGACTACTCCCCTGCCCTCTATCACACGTAATAACTCACACTACAAAAATGCATCAAACACTCTACCCTATGGTAGTTAGTCAGGGTAAGATCCTAGTCCATCAAGCACTGCAGCAGCCAAAGGGTTAATTTACATTCAAACACACTTTCCTGCTAGCCGTACTAGTTATTCAACATATAAATAGGCAACTTTCCCTTTCCACTCATACAAAGAGTTCATACACTTAGGCACAAGCATTCATATGGTCAGTGAGTTTGTTCGAGCACAAGGACACATATTAAAATGTATTATATTTAATATCAACAGTAACAGTGCATGTATTTAAAATAATATATTACAAAGAAGACATAGAATTGCAAAAACAGTACATAAAATAAAAGGGAGGAAAAACATTAAGAAAACCCTATGTACTTTAACAAGTTTAGAATTTCCTGTTGTGTCCTCTGAGGCAAGAGGATACTGGGCATACAATCCACTGATATGGAGCCTCCTTGCATGACATGGGGTACTGGATCTATGACCTTTTTATTGCCTGCTGGGACACTCTCCTCATTACCTTATGCATGAGCTAGGAGTGCCCAGGAACTCGTCATTTACGACCCCCTGCAGGGGGTTGTTATTTTCAGGCAAGATTCCCCAATATAATATTGGTACTTGCCAGTACCCAATATTATAATAAAAACATGGGCAGGCCATATTTGGGCGATCAGATTGATATCAAACACAAGGAGTATCTCCTGTCCCAGTCCCCCAGGAACCATCCCTCCTAACTGGTGGGTATAGGCTGGCCCTGTTTGGATCATTAGGAAGCATGTGACCTCCTCATAACCAATATGTAAGTTATAGTTACATAGTTACATAGTTAAATTGGGTTGAAAAAAGACAAAGTTCATCAAGTTCAACTCCTCCAAATGAAAACCCAGCATACATACACACACCCCTCCATACTTTCACATAAATTATATATTCCCATACCTATACTAACTATAGAGCTTAATATCACAATAGCCTTTGATATTATGTCTGTCCAAAAAATCATCCAAGACATTCTTAAAGGCATTAACTGAATCAGCCATCACAACATAACCCGGCAGTGCATTCCACAACGTCACTGTCCTGACTGTGAAGAACCCCCTTACATTGCTTCAAATGAAATTTCTTTTCCTCTAGTCTGAAGGGGTGGCCTCTGGTAGGGTGATCCACTTTATGGGTAAAAAGGACCCCTTTGTCTATAATGTCCTCTAATGTACTTAAGCACCTTTTTTCCAGAGAAAACAACCCCATCCTTGACAGTCTACCCTCATAATTTAAGTCTTCCATCCCTCTAACCAATTCAGCTCATTTATATCCCTCTTAAGGACTGGAGTTCAAAACTCAAAAAAAAAGAATGACACTGCCCAGAATTAGACAACTTGTTATCTACAAAAACCCCTAGATCCTTCTCATTTAAGGAAACTCCCAACACACTGCCATTTAGTGTATAATTTGCATTTATATTATTTTTGCCATTGCATTTATCAGCATTGAACCTCATTTCCCAACTTAGACAGATCACTCTGCAAAGTGGCAGCATCCTGCATGGAACCTGTAGTTCTGCACAATTTAGTATCATCTGCAAAAATAGAAACAGTACTTTCAATGCCCACCTCCAGGTTATTAATAAATAAGTTGAAAAGCAAGGGACCTAGTACAGAGCCCTGCGGTACTCCACTAACAACACTGGTCCAATTACAAAATTTTCCATTTATCACCACTCAAATACTATGTTCCAGGCCAACATTCCTTAATTTAACCAGTAACCTTTTGTGTGGCACTGTATCAAATGCTTTAGCAAAGTCTAAGTAAATCACATCCATTGCCATACCAGAATTAAGGTCCCTGCTTACCTTCTCATAAAAAGAAATTACGTTAGTCTGGCAAGATCTATTACGCATAAAACCATGCTGGCACACACTCATAGTATTATGATTTGCTATAAAGTCCATTGATTTGGATTTTTTTTACTGCTTGCTGCAATATCCTTTTCTATATCAATTTTAGCTTGCCTTATAGTTTCTTGCATGATTTATTGACCTCCTTGTACCTTATAAATGATTTGGCTGTCCCAGCTAACTTGAAAGCCTTAAAAGCACGTCTTTTCTTACCCACCTCAACACCAACGCTTCTATTGAACCAAAAAGATTTTGCTTTGCAACAACGTTCCTTGCTTGCAAGTGGAATATACTGACAAGTATATTAATTATGCAGCATTTAACCCTGTGAAAAGCATTTCCCATTTAATATGTTGCAGAGATGCCCTTATACTGTCAAAGTTTGCACTTTGAGATTTAGTGTTTTAGTTAATCCCTTATAGAATTGCTTCTGCAACAGAATCTCAAAGGAGACCATGTTATGATCACTATTCCCTAAATGCTCACCCACACAAATGTTAGAGGTGAGTTCAGTATTATTAGTTATTACAAGGTCCAAAAGTTATTCCTAGCAGGTTCTTGAACGAGATGAAATAAAAAGTTGTCATTCAGCATATTTACAAACCTACTAGCTTTTTCTGTCTTGGCAACCCCATTACCCCAGTCAATGTCCGGATAATTGAAGTCACCCATAGCAACAACTTGACCCAGCTGTGAAGCCGTTTGAATCTGCAAGAGTAGCTGGGCTTCATACTCGACACTTATACTAGGTGGTTTATAGCATACACCAATGATAAATCTTCTTGTAACCTTTTGAGGATGTGAATTCTATGACACAGAAGATATAGATCCTTTCCTATAATCCATATTTTTCTACTAACTATAACCCCCTGCTGCTCTAGGTCCACAGCTCTGTTCTTTGATCAACTGATCAAAGAACTCCAAACTGTCTCAGAAGGCAGATATGGATAACACCTTTGCACAGCCCCCCTGTTGAAATGTCTAATTAAAGGAAAACTATACCCCCCAAACAATGTAGGTCTCTATTAAAAGATACTGAGTAAAACAGCTCATGTGTAAAACCCTGCTTCATGTAAATGAACCATTATCATAATAATATACTTTTTTAGTAGTATGTGCCATTGGGTAATCATAAATAGAAAATTGCCATTTTAAAAAATAAGGGCCGCCCCCTGAGATCGTAAGATTCACTGTGTACACATACAAACCACATGTTAGGTCACATGAGCCAATTAAAAGACAGAGTTCTGCCTTTTGCTTCAACACTTCTTCCTGTTACAGTTAGTGTTGTAGTATTTCTGGTCAGGTGATCTCTGAGGCAGCACAGATAGAGTCACGAAATGGTGGTTCAAGGCAAGAGATGTAAAAGGGCATTATTTATGTAAATATATATTCCAGTTTGGTAAGATTCTTTAATATGTCATTCAATTTGATATAAACTATCTGTTGCTTAAGTTTTCATTTTGGGGGTATAGTTTTCCTTTAAGGGTATCTTTGTGGGCCCAAAACTAAATGCCTCCAGTGTTAGCCATTTACAATGCCAGCACAATACTACTCTGGCATAAAATTTAGATTGTAAGCCCTACAGGTCAGGGACAGCCTTTCTCATGTCTGTTTACACTAAGGGGGTTATTTATCAAAATATGAAAAGTTCTCACTATTTTCTGAAAACTACCCCGATCAAATCAGCACAGACTTTTGCCCCCTATTTATCAATACATTTTTCAGAAAATTTCTTGTGCGTGAAAAAACTTGATAAAATCTTGAAAAAATCTGCATTGTACAATTTTTTCGGATTTGACGCAGAAAATTTCGACTTTTTCGGATTTGACACCCGAAAACCACGAAACCGCTGGCTTATTGAAAGTAACCCAGTGCAGATCAGACTTTCAATGGGACATCTTCCATTGACTTCTACTTCTAAGTTGGAGTACTTTTTTATTCAGACTTTTAACACCATCAGACTTTAATAAATCCCGAAAAATTTGATTTATTTTTCTACGGAAAATGGTGTTTTCCTCTTTAAAAATCCAACCAGAAAAAAATTGGACTTTGATAAATAACCCCTAAATCTTAAATGTAGCTATCATGTATTTATTTATACTTTATAACAATATTGATCTCTGTGTGTTCTATTAATGTATTATTTTATTATAATGCACAAAAGCCATGAATATCTTGTAAATTATATCCTTATAAACGGTGAGTAGTGATGTCATCAGTTATAAACGGTGAGTAGTGATGTAATTTCTGTCACATGACTCACTTAAATTTGTGTATTATAATTAATAAAGTACCCCCAGTTGTAAAATATGAGGATATTATAAGTTACCTCGGAGTTCCATGACCTGTATAAAAACACTCGGCCTTCGGCCTCGTGTTTTTATATGGTCATGAAACTCCTCGGTTACTTATAATATCCTTATATTTTACAAGAGGGGGTACTTTATTCACTATATAAGGCACTGTGTGCACAATTAGTGGTATACTGTAAAATTCTAAAAATACATAGACATACACTGCCATGTTTTATAGCAGGCCTGCATCTCCATGCGCTCCTGTGTCTCCAATCACAGTCACTGTGTGAAAATGCGAGTGTAAAAATATGAGAGTTAACCCAGTGTGAGCCTACATAATTCAGGCAGGTTTGAAAATCTTGTTGGAAGAGGAGTGTATCATAGTTGGCCCACGTAAACGGAGCAGATATGGCTGTGTATGGCCACCTTTTTTACAATTACAGCCTGTAAAACAACCCTATGAGAGAGTTAGCACTACCCTCATCTCTTCTGCCATCATCTGCGGGGGGCTCATTCACAATAGTGTGCAGAATGATTTGCAGTTAATTTGGAAATAGTTACTGAAAGTGGATTGTGACATTCTGCAGTGTTTGTCAGGGCTGGGTTTACATATCGGGCACCCCTAGGCCCGCTGCCGTTCGTCTCCCCCTCCCTTTTATTCACCCAAATTTTAATTGGGACAGAAGCAATGGTGATTGGAGCACAGAAATTATATAAAGCTATTGTATCGCCTGCACAGTGTTTCTGAATCAATGTGGGTGTGGTTGGGCAGCATACCGCCCCCTTAATTCCTGCAGCCCTAGGCCCAGGCCTTGGTGACCTTTCCACAAATCCAGGCCTGGTGTTTGTGCATCAGTCTCTGCTTTGCTGAGAGCTTGAGTGCTGGGATTTTACCTTACATGTTGCATGGTTTTTCTAGATCACCTTGCTTTTCTGCCTTGCACCTTTTCCCCAAGGAGTGAGACCAATTCTGCATTCTCCACTTCTCACAATGGGATCTTTTCTTGATGTAAATGACTACAGTATAACAAATAACCCTCTGTGTTATAATGCTTAAGAGATTTCAAATGATATACTGTCACATGAACCTAATTCCACTCTAAACTCCCAGGGATAAAACCATTTTCCAGAATTTTACAGATATTAGTGTCACTCTGCTGAGAGATAACAAGTTCATGCTGAAGGCCCAGCTTCACAAAGACAGCTTTTTGATTTTATTAACATAACAGTATTTATTTGCTTACTTATTTGCAAATGTATTTTTATTCATATAGCCATACTGATTGCCCTGCAGAACATATAGACAATCTAATTCACTGGCCTGAGGCCAAATTGTATAATACTTGGTACTCTGCAACAATATTTAAGGGATCATTTACAACTGCTTCTGCAAGTGTGACGCAAATGTTACTGATTTAGTAAAGGCACTTGCATTTAAACATGTTCCTTGCACTTCTGTATAGTTGTTATGTTTGACTCTCTTTCCTTTTCTTATTATATTATTACCACATTTTCCATCTTAATATTGTCCAAGATCCATCAAACAACTATTAAATGCCTTATACATGCCCTTATCCTATCCTGCCTTGACTACTGCAACCTACTATTAACCGACCTCCCAGAATCCAACCTTTTGCTCCTCGAGTCCATTTCAAAACTCCACTGCAAGAATTCTCTGGCTCTCCCCTAAAAAGAACATGCTTTTCCACTTTATTGTGGCTTCATTCTGCCTTATTCCCAAACTGTGTAACACTCTGGAAGATGGTGTGTATATTTATGAAAATACATTCTGTATAACAATAACAGTATCTGTTCAGGTGATGTTCAGGGTTAAGGAAGGTGCATGTCAGGCTGGTTTGATTTCGTAACAGTAGCCTGAGCTGATTTCATTTGAATTTCAGATTCACAAGGAGGGGCTTGAGTTAAAATACTCTTTTTATAGCAGAAAAGTTAAACTGAAATGTTTGTAGGATTGTTGCTGCAGCTGTCCTTGTGAATGAGAGGATTGGTATGTTTAATCTCTGGGTTGCACATTCCAAGAAGTTTGTTGATAAAGACCTGACAGAGTTTATTCTGATTTCTATAGGATGGGTTTGATTAGCAAAGACTATGTGGAAAATGATTATATTGCCTGCCATGTACAGTACCTGTTGTAAATGTTTAAAGTAGAACCAAACCCTAAAAATAAATATGACCATATATGGCACATTTTATAATTTCAACCTGCTGCACCAGCCTGAAGGTTCAGCATTTCTAAAGCAGTAATGGTATAGGCCTTCAAATTTGTGCGCAGGAGCTCACCATCTTGGATTTAATTAGGAGTGTCAGTGACACTGCACATGCTCAGTATGCTCTGGGCAGCTGTTGAGATGCTAAGCTTAGGGGTTGTTTAAAATCATCAAGCAGAAAATGAGCATAGAAGCTAATGCCACGTGGCTGATTATTTGATTTTGATGCAAATTGCAGGGGTTTCTGATCTGCCATGTAATGAGAATCTGAATTAATTACTAAACCTCTTTTATTGAGATATATATATATATATATATATATATATATATATATATATATATATATATATATATACACACATATATATATATATACACACATATATATATACACACATATATATATACACACATATATATATACATTGTGTATATTGTGAATTGATCTTTAAGCTCATTTAAGTGATAGCAGCTCAGAGTATGTGCTGTGAATCAGCAGAATAGAAAATGGGGAGCTGCTAGGGGCATATATTCAGGCAGTTCCCAGGTTATGTACAAGATAGGGTCTGTAGGTTTGTTCTTAAGTTTAATTTGTAAGTTGAAACATATATGTTTACTTATTAAATGCAACTTAGACAGATGCTTGTCTTAACATACGGTAGTATTTTTTTTTTCCTTTCTGTGCTCTGCAGTAGACAACACATGCCAGAGTGGATTGTAGCAGTTATTAACGCTAAATGCTTATAAAAGGCAAGCAAACCATAGTATGTTACTGTAATGCCTCCATTTGTAAGTGTGAGTTGTATGTAAGTCAGGTGTGTAACTCGAGGACTCCCTGTATTTACACTTCACTTATAGATAGATAAGGAGGGTTTGACTATAATCACAAACACAAATAGCCTTGGGATCACTACATTATATATACCAATGTAAAAATTGCTGTAATTCTTAATTAGTATTATAAAGAAACATTTTCATATGTTCTTCATTTTCCAAGTTGCTGTTCCCTTTCTTCGATGAGCTGAGCACTGGCACAGTACGACGTCTGTATAATGTACTGGTGTCTGCTGAAGCAATGCAGGAAGCACAGTGACATGGTCCAGGTGACTGTTCTGGAGCAGGGATAGCTTCATTCTCTCGAATATGAGTCTCTGCATTGTCCGTGGATCACAGTACTCTACTGTTGAACATCTGCAGTCATGTCCTTTTATTAGCTTTTATTAATTATATTCCATTGCATATTGACATGGAATATTTCAGTGTAGTTAAAATGAATCAAGATGTGAGTTTTTTATTTTTATATTTGTAAAATGATCTCCTTGCATCAGTTTGATGGTTGCCCATACTTCAGTGCAGTGGCGTAACTATAAAGGAAGCAGTCCCCGTGGGCATATCTCCCAACTGTCCCATTTTTTGCTGGACAGTCCCGATTTTGACAGCTCAATCCGCAGTCCCTGATTGTTACTGAAATGTCCCAACTTTCTCTTTGATCTCCTGCACTGAACAGCCAGAGATACAAAGATACAGAGTTTCTAAACCTTAATTGGCTTGTGGCAGAGAGCCCAGAATATGTGGCAGGTGCACTTAGATAATTTTGTTACAATTTAAGATAAACAAAAAAACAATTGTTACAATTTAAGATAAGCAGGTCTCTTGGGGAATGGCAAAACTGTTATAACACATTAAAACCAAAGAAGTTTGTTCAAACTTTCGTAACCTGTCAAACTTTGTAAAATGACCATGGTATTTAGGAGTATGACCACATAAATGGGCATGGTCAAAAGATTTTGCCTGCACGGCAAATCTTTTTGTTTCTCTTTCTATTTTCCAAAATGTTGGGCGGTATTCCCGTGGGGGAGCCCGGGGAAAAAGGGGCCCAGTCAGCTTCTTCTTTAGCCGTTCACTGAAGATTTGGTCACCCCTGCACCCCTGCATGTGGGGAGGGGAGACCCGAGGAAGTTGCAGTCTGTGCTGGGCCCCAGATTTTTGCATGGGGGGGGACTTACCCTGCTTCAGTGTATGAGTTTAATGGCACAGGGTATTGCACCTACAGACATGCAATTTTACGGTCACAGTTTAAGTACAGTAACATAGTAACATAGTAAGTAAGGTTGAAAAAAGACACATGTCCATCGAGTTCAACCTTTTTTTTTTTTTATTAACTACCTATCTGCCAGTTGATCCAGAGGAAGGCAAAAAAAACCCATCTGAAGCCTCTCCAATTTGCCTCAGAGGGGGAAAAATTCCTTCCTGACTCCAAAATGGCAATCGGACTAGTCCCTGGATCAACTTGGACTATGAGCTATTTCCCATAACCTTGTATTCCCTTACTTGCTAAAAAGCTATCCAACCCCTTCTTAAAGCTATCTAATGTATCAGCCTGTACAACTGATTCAGGGAGAGAATTCCACATCTTCACAGCTCTCACTGTAAAAAACCCCTTCCGAATATTTAGGCGGAACCTCTTTTCTTCTAATCGGAATGGGTGACCTCGTGTCAGCTGGAAAGACCTATTGGTAAATAAAGCAATAGAGAGATTATTATATGATCCCCTTATATATTTATACATAGTCATCATATCACCCCTTAAGCGCCTCTTCTCCAGCGTGAACATCCCCAATTTGGCCAGTCTTTCCTCATAGCTAAGATTTTCAATACCTTTTACCAGCTTAGTTGCCCTTCTCTGTACCCTATCTAATACAATAATGTCCTGTTTGAGTGATGGAGACCAAAACTGTACTGCATATTCTAGATGGGGCCTTACAAGTGCTCTATACAGTGGAAGAATGACCCCCTCCTCCCTTGACTCTATGCCCCTTTTAATACAGCTCAAGACCTTATTTGCCCTTGATGCTGCTGACTGGCATTGCTTGCTACAGCCAAGTTTATCATCTACAAGGACTTCCATAATGGATTTGCCTAGTGCAGTCCCATTAAGGGTATAAGTGGCTTGGATATTTTTACATCCCAGCTGCATGACCTTACATTTATCAACATTGAATCTCATTTGCCACTTAGCTGCCCAGATTGCCAGTTTGTAAAAATCATGTTGCAAGGATGCCACATCCTGGATGGAATTAATTGGGCTGGATAATTTTGTGTCATCTGCAATTAGTGTTGGCTCATATCATGTTTGCACTGTTAGTGTGGTGAAAAATGGTTCTGGAATTCTGGGAAAGAATGTCAAGTCAAGTCAAGTGGATTTTATTGTCATTTCAGCCATATACAGTGAATACAGTACATAGTACTGGCGTTCCTCCAGAACCCCCCGGTGCTATACAACAACTCTAGTACACGGTCATGCTGGGCAAAGTGGACATTTCAGTTCCTTATGAATATATTCAGTTTAGTCCTTGGGAGTTGAGGTACCTCAGTCATTTAGGCAGGACACGTGGGACTTCTTTGGCACAGGAATGATGATGGACTCCTTGAAGCATCTCGGAACAACAGCGGTGCTCAGGGAGATGTTGAAGATGTTGGTGAGAACATCTGCCAGCTGGTCTGCACATTCTCTGAGCACTCTTTCAGGGATATTGTCTGGTCCAGAAGCCTTATGTGGGTTGACTCTGCGGAGAGTGTTCCACACATCAGACTTGGTTAGACATAGCACCTGGTCGTTGTGCATTACAATTATAAAAAACATTGCAAAATGGTTTTATTATGTACAGTAGAATCTAAAGGCAAAGTCAAGATTTTTGACACCAGTAAATTATGGAGTGAGTGCTGGCTTTGCCAGCATGTCTAGCCATGTAGTATTAATGGTAACAGAACTGGACAATAAACATATTAATGCCATGGGGAGGGTTTCTCTCCTTGGCATTGGGCTGTCTACTGTAAAAGATCACTTATTTCACTGCTGAATTCATTACTGTTCTAGTTATTGCTGACTTCATTTACTGGAGAGAGAATTCACTAGCTCTGTTGGAAAGCTGGTCTATGAATTCTCCATCTATTCATTTAATTAACATTCAATTTTCCATGGTTCAAATTCAAGCAGGATTGCCAACTGTCTGGAGTTGCACCAGAAAAATATGGGCTGCCAATTTTATTGATAGGATAGGAAATAAAATTAAACATAGGAAGTCCCTAGGCCAGAAGGACTAGAGCATGGGGCCAGTTCTTCAGTATAATTAGCTTTTGTAGTAGCCCTACTCTCACCTCATATACTGTACAAGTGACAGACAAGTTATAGTTTTGAGTGTTTTCATTGATTTCTAGAGAAAATATTTACAGAACTATAATAGATTCTGTACTGTATTCATATATCATGTTTATTTGTATTGCTTTCAAATATCCAATAGTCAGATTATGGCACTTCCTCCTACAAATGTTTAATTGCTTTACATTTTCTCCATTGTTACATGCATTGCCCCAGCAACCTCACTTAAACATGAAATAGTGACAAATAAGCTCATAGCTGACAGCTTGGTTTTGGTTTTAGTGAAATATCTCAGGTTTTATGTAAAGAATTATCCATAAAACTTGTGGAGGCAAGTCATGCTTTGGCTTACAGTAAATGTTTTAATTACTATGGTTACCTGTACAGTACTTCTAAGTTGTTCTTAATTTCTAATGCACAAAAGGAAAATCTTTGGTGGAATTGTTGCATCCGCCTGTTGCGCTTAAAGGAAAACTATACCCCTCAAACAATGTAGGTCTCAATAAAAATATATTGCATAAAACAGCTTATATGTAAAACCCTGCTTCACGTAAATAAACCATTTTTACAATAATATACTAGTAATAGTTTGTGCCATTGGGTAATTATAAATAGAAAATTGGCATTTCAAAATATAAGGGCAGCCCCCTGGGATTGTATGATTCATGGTGCATGATTCTGTTGCTCAAGTATTCATTTTGGGGGTATAGTTTTCTTTTAAGGAGCAGGATACTTCTCTGGTCTGAAGTGCAATGGCAGTGAGAGTGTGGTTTGCAGCTAGTTGTTGTGCTAAATATTATTTTCGGTATACAAACTCTTTAAATGTAGAATTTATAGAAAAGGTCTGCTGAGTAAAGATCATAGTCGTCTGACACTTGCAGGGGCTCTGCCATCATGAGGGATGGTGAGAACCTTGTCTTAGCTGGAAGTAGACTGCTGTTTAGCAGGATGGCAAAAATGCACTCTAGGTAACTTTAACAGAAGAAACTCCGGTTTTTAGGGTACTGACAGACACGGCAGCAGCCTGCAAGCACATATTAAGTCAGGGATCCCCAACCTTTAGAACCCGTGAGCCACATACAGAAGTAAAAGGAGTTGGGGAGCAACACATGCATGAAAAATGTTCCTGGGGTGCCAAATAAGGGCTGTGATTGGCCATTTAGTAACCCCTGTGTATATAAGCACCTGCTTTGAGGCCACTGGGAGCAACATCCAAGGGGTTGGAGAGCAACATGTTGCTCGCGAGCTACTGATTGGTGATCACTGTATTAAGTGAATCTCGGCACACTTTCACATTTTCTGGCCAAAATCTGCTCTGTGTGTACTCACAGGTGGTGCTCTTGTAAGAAGGCCCGGATGGGAGTGAGTCGGCTTTTCTGAACCAGAAAGGGCAACTTTCTTTTTTGTGCTCTCTGCTCTCTACAATAGTGAGGCATTCACTCTTTACCCCTGTTCAGATGTTTTAGATGTAGAAATTGCCAATCATGTCAATGAAAGGATATTTTGGGGAGCTTGGTTGTCCATGGGGAATGCAATTTACCTTCAGACAATAAAACACCCCATGTGCCATCGTCCAAAAAGCAACATCCACAATAACCAATGCACCAATATGGAACTTCATAATAGAACCTGGTGTTAAGCTTTTGTTTTCTGGTTCTTCAGTCATATCTTGCCTTTTAACCATATTACTTAGTAGATGTAATGCTAAATAATCCATGTTAAATGCATAAAGCAAACAAAAGCAAGACACGCCCCGAAAGGTGTTAATTTTCATTTCTCAACCCAAAATCACAAGAGGGAGAGTGGGAATACAGGTTCTTAATCTTCCCAAAGCATTGGACCTTCTGCTACAGTAATGTCACTTGCTCGTTAATCAAGGAAAAGATGTTTTTCATGTTCTACTCTATTTTGAAAGCTTTATATCTGTTAAGCATTGAATTGTATTATTGAATAAAGGCAAAAACACTTTAACGATAATTGAGAATAAATGCGTTTTTTTTATCATTTAAAAACAAAACCTTTGTGGCCAAAATGAAGTAAGCTTGGTGAATATCAGCCACGCACAGAACACCATTTGTACAGAGGATAAAAGAACTGCTGCAGGTCGAAGGTTTAATATCTACCTAATTGGATCCAGCTTTGTTAGCAGAGATGCTGTGAGGGTTCTGTGTGACTCTCACCAGGACGGATGTTTCTGCTTTCACTCAGTCTGGCAGGCCTGTGTCTTAGCCTGCATTGTGAGATTCATAAAAGGATTATTAAAGGATCAAACAAATTCAGCTCCATAATGTGCTCTTTTAAAAGAAATAGAGGTTCCAGATGTTGCCACATAAAAACTCAAGAGCTAAAGTAACCGGTTTGGCCAACCAAGCAGTGATGAGCTTTTCCTTGGTTAAATGTATGAGAACATCAGGTCCATGTCAGGCCAGTAAAAGGACTCGAAACTTAACTTGAGGATTGGTTGGCATTTCTGTAGAAACTGTGCTGGAAGGAAACAGCTGCTTCTTTCCTAAAATTGAAGATACTACTTGCATTTACAGGTGTGGGATTCCTTATCCAGAAACCTGTTATCCCTAAATTAATTATGGAAGACCAAATCCCATAGACTTCATATTAAACAAATATTTTACATTTTTAAGAATTATTTCCTGTAATAATAAAATAGTACCTTGATCCTATGTAAAATATAATAAATCTGTATTGGAGGACTGGCAATCCTATTGTTGGAGAAACCAAATCCTATTGTTGGAGAAAACCCAATCCTATTGTTGGAGAAAGACCCAAGCATTTTATTTTGGATAAAAGGTTCCATAGTCTCTACAATTAACACTCAAGCCACCGGCACAGCAAAAATGAGGGTGGGGGGGAAATGTGTTGGGGAGCCAACTCTTATAGGATCAAAGTATTTGGGAGTTTACTGCTGCTTGTGTTATCATTGCTGATGTGTAGTTGATAATAATGTGAGTAAGCATTAAGAACTATGGCACACAGTAGCAGGCAGGAAGCCATCAGAATACTTAGAATTGCACCATCTGATTACAAAAGTTGTCAGTGTGCAATTTGAGCATACATAACTCTTGGCCAAGAGCAGGCGCATTTGAACTTATAAATACTGAAACCATGGTGTACATGTGCAGAGTAGAACACAGGTACTCTGCTGCTTCTTTTATTTAAAGTGAAAGTGTAAGCTCCCTGACTGTAGATAAATTGCACTGCTCCTTTCAGACCATAAAAATAGTGATCCAGCTTGAACTTAACTGAGTCTGCTCTAGTTAATGTAATGTACAGCAGAGGGGACAATAGCTGCTCACAGAAAGGCATAATTTAGTTCTGACAGTATATGTCAGTATGTCAGTATATAACCAGGAAATCAGTATATTACCTGGAAACCAGTAGCAACTTGTTGCAGTTTCAGTACATTCATACTTCAAGGGAAGTATCTGTTTGTGTAAGCAATACTTGAAAGGGTGCAAGATACCACCCTAGAGCTTTAATCTCTAATATTGATTTATCTTTTCTTTTTTTGCTCTTTGTTCTTTTTATCCTTTGTGTTGTAGTTTGGTGTATGGCCCTATGTAAATACATGCTTGAATTACTATGTAAATGGTTATACCAATATAGAATCTATTATGTGGAAACTATTATCCAAAATATGGAAATGCCATTCTGTCCCAGACCGGCAGTCTGTGTACTGTGACAAATCCTAGAGGGGCTCCTATAAACTTGCCATGGACCAGTGCTTTATATTGACTCCTTTCTTTACTTTAAATACCAGAGCTTATTTTGATTCTCAGTTCAGGCATGATGCCATTTCCCATAGAAAGATCCCCTATGCAGAAAATCCCATATCCTAAGCTTTCCAGATAATAGAACCTATACCTGCATTTGCAGTTTGGAGCCAACATACAGTTATCTGACTTTGATAATGTTATGTACCTTACTCTTCCACTTATTTTTCCTTCCTTTCTCAGGATAATACATAGTACATAATGTCAGTACTCTCCAATGCTCTGAAGTCTGCAGTAGAATCTCAATTGGGCTGTCTCCTTATCTTAGTCTTATTTATCTGTTTTTGCTAGATTTCCAGAACACACTGCAACAGATCTTTGGTTCCCAGGTCACTAATACAATAAAACAGCAATTTCACTTGTGGTTTGACTCCCAGTTCTTAACCCTTTATCCTCTCCCACAGTCTCCATGGCTCGTTTCTCGTTACCATGGTGAGAAGCAAGTAGTCCCTGCTGTGCATGTGATGATTCCTTAGCACAAGGTTGGATATGGAGCTTAGTGTGCGATTACAAGGGGAACTGGTAATTCCATTTATTAGGGGCAACTTGATACAAGCAGTTGATTGCTTTCTATGCAACAATGCCAGGAAAATATTCATAAGGTATAGAACAAATCAAAATCCAAATTAAAGCTATATCAGAATCACTGACTTCAATGGATTCTTTCCTTGTTTTCTTTAATATGTTTTTTAAAATGTTCCCATTAGAGATTAAATTAAAGATGTTTATACAGCTACTGGTATCTGTAAGGGACATCAAGATAAGAACCAAACCAAAACATTGATAATTAGCTATTTTAATGTAAATGAATACAGGTATGGGATCCGTTATCCGGAAACCCGTTATCCAGAAAGCTCCGAATTATGGAAAGGCTGTCTCCATTATAACTCCATTAGACTCCATTATAATCAAATAATCCAAATTTTTAAAAATGATTTCCTTTTTCTCTGTAATAATCAAACACTAGCTTGTACTTGATCCAAACTCAGATATATTTAATCCTTATCAGAAGCAAAACCAGCCTATTGGGTTTATTTAATGTTTACATGATTTTCTAGTAGACTTAAGGTATTAAAATCCAAATTACGGAAAGATCCATTATCCAGGATTACCCAGGTCCCGAGTATTCTGTTTAACAGGTCCCGTACCTGTAGTAATAAATAAAAGTATTTTTATTAAAGTCCCAGGAGTGCCACAGATTTTTTGCAAATATGAACATGAAGGTGGTTTTTCTGTAGAGCACCCAGGCATTTTTTTCATTATGGTTAAGGGTAGAGTGCTGGCTTGATTTTTAATTATATATATATATATATATATATATATATATAAAAGAAATCGTATCATAAATTGCAAATTTCAGTTATCCAAACTCAAATTGTTGAGGTTTATCAATCAAAAAAAATGTTGGATCAAACTGTCCAAAGTTAAATCTCTACTCAACAAATGTACTCACTTTTTTGATTTGTCCTTGCTTATTTTTCACCATATCAACCCAAATACCAGCAGTGTGTAAATGTGGGTCTAACTCCCAGGGCAGAACCTTGCTGTTTTGTCAGGGGTGAATAGTTGAGTTTAATGAGCTACAACCCATGGCAAGTTTGGGCTCAAGTGTATCATGTTCATCATTGCATTCCAGCCCACGGTTTTATTTTCAGAGTGGTAATCCTACTGATTGCTAAGTGTTTGCTTGTTGGATAATGTCTCTTTCCAGCCAGTTTAAAGAATACTTGCCGTGGCTTTGCTGTTCATTGCAAATGAAAGAAATTCACTGCCATCATTATCATTGCAGAAAACAGGAGAGACGTGAAAGTAATTACATGGGCACATGATAAATAGGATTGCATTAGGTTCAGTGAACTGTGTCCCTGGTTAACATAATCAAAGGAAAACAAAGATAATTGACACCAATTCTAGGGGCAAATTTACTAACCTCCGAAAATCTGCCAGCGACGGCTTCGCTCACATCGCAACACTTTGCCAGGTGGAGATTCGCCAGGACAGAGCTAAAATCCGAAGTTGCGTCCATGGCGCCCAGCGCTGGCAAAGTTGCACTAGCGTTACTGCCCCAAGCAAAGCGAAGTTGCGCTAGTGTTGCCTAATTTGCATATGGCGGGAAGTTAAAATTCAACATATATGTTCAAGCAAATACATTACACTACACAAGCCTGGGAAACCTTAATAAAAAAAAAATAGAGTTGTTATATTGCTCTACACAAGAGCCCAATGTATAGTTTATGTGCCATTTATTAGGAAATGTAGGAGGGAAAGGGGTTACCCCAAAAAAAATGTTACGGTCTTTTGCAGCCTATCACCCTGAAAAAAGGAAAAGATGCCAGCGTTTTTTGGGACTTGGGAATTTGCGTAGTTACGTCCATTCGCCAGAGCGCAAATTCGCCAGGTATTAGGGAGTAAAGTACCACTAGCTAACTTCCTTCGCTAGTGAAGTTATGCCAGCGGCTGTTAGTAAATCGGCAAAGTACCAAAATGACACCACGCTGGCGAATTTTTTTAGTAAATTTGCCCCTAGTATGTTTACAGTTCTGGAAAAACAAAATTGGTTCTGTTGTTACAAGAGTCCATGGCAGCTATTGTGTTTCTTAGCCCTAGTCCCATTATCTAGCGGTCCTTCTTTGGACTTGGGGCACACAAGGCCCTATTGACACTTATAAAGAATTCACTTCTCTGGTCAAAGGTATGCCTAACCATTAGTAGAATGCTGATGGTGGCCTAGACCCTAGATGTAACAGCCATTCTGACATTTTTTGTCATCCAGGTTGTTCTTTATACTGTATCCTAAAGCCAGTTTTCAAATGAATCCTCTAAGGGCTCTTGCACACAGCCATTTTCTTGTATGTTTACATACACATAGTGAACTAGAAAAGTGCATATACTATTATGCATTTTTTTAAAAAATGCAATTAAGTTTCTTAATAATCTTTTGAATATGTATCAAGCACAAGAAAATGCAGCAAGCTGCATGTAAAAAAAATATATTAAGGTGTACACCTGCCTGTGTGTAAGAGCTCTAAACGTTGATGCAAAAACATGTATTCGTGTTTATTTTTTGAGTTCTTGTATGTTGTAATATCAACCTAAATAAACAAGCAGGTATTTATACACTAATATTTACACATGGAAAAGGACAGTTAGTTCCAGTAGACTTAAAGAAATTGTTCAGTATAAAAATATAAACTAGGTAAAAATAAAACATGTTTCTAATATAGTTAGTAAGCCATAAATGTAATGTATAAAGGCTGGAGTGACTGGATGTCTAACATAATAGCCAGAATACTACTTCCTGCTTTGCAGCTCTCTTAGTTTCTACTGATTGGTTACCAGGCATTAACCAGTCAGTGAACTTGGGGAGCACATGGGCCATAACTGTTGCTTTTGAATCTGACCTGCATGCTGAGGATCAATTGTAAACTCACTAAACAGTTATGTCCCATGTGGCCCCCTTATAGGCACTGACTAACTCATAGTTAGAGAGCTGAAAAGCAGGAAATTGTTTTCTGTTCTGTTATGTTAGACATCTGCTCCCTCCAGCCTTTATAGATTAAATTTTTTTGCTAACTAACTATTTTAGAAACATTTTTTATTTTGCACAGCCTATCTATTTACCCAGTTTTATTTTTACACTTGTTACTTTAACTTCTAGTTGGATTCGGAGGTTTTGAGCATCATAAGCAAATTAAATATGACAACTCATGGATTGCTATAGTTCCAGTCACCATTGTGAACAATTGCAGGTTTTTTACGAATAAGATTGATACAGTAATGTGATATTATACATGTTAATTTTAACCAGGAAGGGAATGGGAAGTAATTACATTCTGTGAAACAGTAGGTTGGGGGGGGGGGGCTATATATTAGTTGCAGCTGTGGCTATACTTTCTTGTGGTTTAAACATGACCGCACAATTGATTGCAAACACATTTTCACATCCACCCAGTATAATTGGTGCTCATCCCTGCTTCCAAATATCCCTTGCACCAATTTAACCCTAGTGTATACCCAGTATTGTAAGTGCCAAAGAAAGTTCAGTACTGCATAAGGGCCCATCCAGGATGATGTAATGGATACATGGTAGCAGGCAAAGCACGGTTTCCTAAATTGCTTTCTCAAATATAATAAAGGTAAGAGGAAGAAAGAAGAGGGGCATACAAATTATTGTAGACCTATAAATATTACAAGTGTTGTAAAGCAGCAGTCAAGAAGATGAAGATAGAAAACAAGGAATGAATTGCTTCACATGCAAAGTCCTATCCCAAAATACTTTTTATTAATGGTTAAAAATGTGGTAGTGATGGACCAAAGGAGAGCTGATGTAATATCTTTATTTAAAAAGTCTTATCACAATCCAGATTAATTCACGTGGAATGGAATTATAAGTGATAGTCAATATGATATTATGAAGGGCAGATGTTTTATGATGCAGTAAGTAGAAGGTGAGCAGTAATGTTTACAGAAGATGATATCTACTTAGATTTTGGCAAGATTTCTATTACAGCATAATATGAATGTTTGCTTTCTAAACAATGACTTGATGATACTGTTTGTATATGGATAGAGAATGGAAAGATTTGTGTACAATTTAATCAGAACCCCAGTTGACTAATCCTTAATGGTTTAGGAGTGATTGTTAAAGGGTAAGCTAGTTTTTTACAATGTACATTACCAAATGCTGTTGAATGTAATACATGGGGGGTGATAAATATAAATGAAATAAGTTGCAATATCTGCATTCTTCTTACTATACACCTTACCTATAAAAGTTAAATATATCCTCACAATAAAATCACTGGAGACACTACCAGTTGTTAATATGACTTTTGATTTTAGGAGAGTGTGAATTGTACCTGAGTTAACCCTACAAACGACTGAATGGAAAGGGAAAGTAAGCCCAGTTTCAAAACACAAAGGCATCTGAAATTTAGTTCTTTGCAAGTGAAATTAATTAGATTTTTTTCAAATTGCGTTTCCTCTTCCATACAACCTGCAGGCAGTGCTGTCAAGTGATCCTTAGTTGAACTGACCCACTTCATATCTTTGTCCTAATGCTCTCAGTATCAGAGTTAGCAGATGCTCATTGCCTAGATATGTTAGTCCTTTATTCTCCCCCTCCTCATTTTCCTAGAACACAATTCAGTTAGCTGAAAAACAAATTGAATTAGACAATGTGTAATTTATTCCTCATACAGTTTCTAGTTATTATTTATTATGTTTTATACATATGCTGCCACATTAATTGCAGAGATTATAGATCATTCATATCGGCCCCTGCCGAACTGTATCTTACAATCTAAGTTCCCTATTACATGCACACACAGTAGGATGATAACATTTGTTGGAGCCAATTAACCTGCATGTGTATTTTTGGAGTGTGGGGCTATGAAGTGGGAGCGAAGATATGGGCTTAGTGCTCAGTTTAGAATCAGTTGTTGGCTGTATTGCAGGATTCCGTATATGCCACTAGTAATGAAAAATCCACATCTAAAAAACACTTTAATGAAAGGCTATACAATAGCAATAAATTGTGTATTTTGCTTTGAAGTGTACTTTTAAGTCTGCAACAAGTATCATGTACTGTATTATCACTTGTGCTTAATTCAGTATTAGACATTAAAGAGCAGAAACAAGTATTCCGTCATGTTTTTATTTCTAAATTACACTGTTACACTGCAAATAATTCACTGTACCATATAAAATTCTAGCAGGCTGTTGTTTCTTCTACTCAATGTAACTGAATGTGTTGCAGTGGGACCTGGATTTTTGCTGTTCTTAGATCTACCAGGCAGCTGTTATCTTGTCTGCCAGGGGGGGGTTGATATCACTCTAACTTGCAGTGCAGCAGTAAAGAGTGACTGACGTTTATCAGAGCACACGTCACATGACTGGGGCAGTTGGGAAACTGACAATATGTCTAGCCCCAGGTCAGATTTCAAAAATAAATATAGAAAAATCTGCTCTTTTGAAAACAGATTTCAGTGCAGAATTCTGCTGGAGCAGAATCCCTTTAATAACTCAAGTTCAAGAGGAGATAGTTTTAAACATTTCAAGTCCCACACGATACTTTAAAGCAGGCTGAACTGGATAATCATTTAGGTGCGCACGACTTTATGCCCACTTTTGCACTTGCCCTCCTATAAAAAGTTATATTGAAAGCTTTGATGACCATGATCCTTTGAAAGAAAAGGTGCCATTTTATCACTTAGCAGGACTTGTTATATTGCCAGTACAGTGTAACCTAATGCACACCATAGAATATTTATAAATAACAATGCACTAGTGTGTTTGAAGGCAGATGCGGTTGATCAGGGTGCACTTCCCATTCATATCATTGCAAAGAAAGCTGAGATTAGCACTACAAGTAGCAGTGATCAACGCATCAGATGTGCTGTAATCCCAAGAACCTAGGTACTCTTAAGAACAATAATCTCATTTACACAGAAGTTAATCAGAGTTCCAATCTTCCAATTTTATGTTTTATAAAAAGTTTTTTTTATTAAACAAAAAGGCTAACATTGATCACTTTACATCCTATTAGCCAGACATGATATTTGGCATAATGTGTTGCTTACTGTAAAATTTAAGGATACTGGTATGGAAACCCATTATCCAGAAAGCTCCAAATTACAGGAAAGCCATCCCCATAGAGTCCATAATTCAAATTTTTAAAAATGATTTCCCTTTGCGCTGTAATAATAAAACAGTATTTTGTACTTGATGGTAACTGGATCAACTAGCAGTTAGGCAGGTTTTATATATAGAGTTAACGGCCTGGACACATGCGGATATTTGAAGCTCTTTCTGCGCTGGCTACGCAGCAAGCTGACCGCCGCGTAAATACGATAGAGTATCGTGCCATTGCCAAAGGTTGAAGCCATTAGCATATTTACGCAGTAGTCAGCTTTTTTTAAAGACCGTGGCGCGGGCTGCTCCCGAAACGCTGCACATATATCCGCATGTGTGTCCGGGGCCTAACAGGTTGAATTTGATAGACGTGTGTCTTTTTTCAGCCTAACTTACTATGTAGCTATGTAACGAAGCTGCATGAATCTATATTGGTGGCAAAACAATCCTATTGGATTTATTTCATGATTTATAGCAGACGTAGGGGTCTTTTTATTAACAGTTGAGTTTCTCTGGTTTTAGTGAAAAAAAGGCAATGTTACCTACTATTATATATTGTGAATTGAAAAATGGTTGTGGATGCTGTATTCAAAAATGAATCATATCATTGCAATCAAAGCATTTCAACTAAAGAAAGAATAAAGATAAGTCTTCGGAAAGATTCCTTATCATCAATGGAATTAAAACCTCATTACCCAAGACTACATGAACAGTAGTCACTTAACCATTTAGGCCACTATTAACTTAGCAAAGCCTAAAAAAAAGCAGAAACAGTGACAGGAATAGACAGAGAAAATGGAAAGGCACATGGAGATTGGCTTATATGGGTGTTGAGAATAGCAGCGAGGGACACAAATTATTCTATATCCGTCAAGTGCAAACGTGTATCAGCATATAACCCCTTCTTTGTCCTGATTCTCGGCAAA
This sequence comes from Xenopus laevis, assembly GCF_017654675.1. Classification (NCBI taxonomy): domain Eukaryota; kingdom Metazoa; phylum Chordata; class Amphibia; order Anura; family Pipidae; genus Xenopus; species Xenopus laevis. The sequence continues at coordinate 30,446,184 of NC_054388.1, forward strand.
ATATGTATAATAATGGCTGCACACTGATGTAGTTCTGTTGGCTGAATATACTCAGACACCTGGGTAGGATATAATGACCCCTCTGTGTGTGTATGGTGGAGTCTGTCTATATAAATGTCGCTGTACTGCATGACGGACTTGCACTTCTAGTCATTCCTAGCAGTTTTGCAAATATAATATGCTGCGAAAGTAAACAGACCCTTAATGACTCTCTGTGTGCTATATAGGACTAGGAGGCCACACTGAGAAAGACTGTTCAGCTGGCAATTATATAGAACCTTTCCTTGACAATGACGCCATGTATTAAAAAGCTAAAAAGCTCTCTGTCGCAGAAATATAATTGGCTTTGCTGAACCTGCTTTAATTATCTGTGACATCAGCAGATCTCCAAATATGCAAGTTCCAGAGAATATTGTATATACATGGTCAAGTTAGGCTGAGAATGCTGGCTTACAAATGGTGAAGTTGGTATTTTTAAACAATAACAGGATAGTATGAATTTGCTAGTAAATATGTAAATTATGGTTATACGCATCATTAACTGCCCCCCATATGATGTCATTATAATCCTCCAACATTCAGTAATTTATCTTCTAAGAAGGATGCAACATGTTGTTATGCCTTGTTGCCCATGAGGTATCCAGTACAACCTTTTTAGGGACTTTTCATGACAGCAAGTGACTTAACTGGTGCATGATAACCGGATTTTAATATTCTGATGTCATAAGTTATATAGTGAATAAACTACCCCCTGTTGCAAAATATAAGTATATAAGAAGTTACTGTGGAGTTCCATGACCCTATAAAAGCATGAGACTGAAGGCTTTGATACACGTCATGGAACTCTGAGGTGACTTATAATATCATCATATTTTTCAAAAGGGAGTTCTTTAGTGATTATACATGGGTTTCCATGAGTCATGTGACAGTAATTACATCAATAAGCAATGGTTATAACTGGTAAAATCATATTCATGGCTCTGGTATATTATGATGGGTTAATGTAATTTTAAGACTCATGACTTGTTGGAGTTTACGCATTATAAAGATAATGCAAATGGGGTCATACTTTTAAGCCCTTCTCCCTCTTTCTCTCTGTCTCTCTCATGGATGTTGTGAAATAGGAAGGGTTTTTTCACTGATCAGTGAGTCTCTGGGTATAATTGGGTGTGGCTAAATTAAATTAGGACATGGTCTAAAATGTCCCATTTATTTAATATAAGAGGTGTTATTTTACATTCCAGGGGAATCACTGTAAAATCAAGACCACATAGAAAATAATAGAGCGTTTTTAGGTAAGCTTTGCTATTCAGTTCAGTTGAGTTATTAAGCCAACGCCCCACTGATATAAGCAGCCAAATCTGGTTGGGGTTTGAGGGTGATTATATGATAAAATACTACTCTGAGGGTTCATTAGAAAATCCTCATATACCAAGTTCCTGGATAATGAAGCAGTAATCTGACTGATTGCTTTGGCTTACTGCACTTGACTAGTAGATGAACCTTGGAAGAAGAGCTAACAAGACCAGGGCTATTAATGCCGGGGTCAGGAATCACTGCTTCTGAAGCACCTCTGTTCAGAAACATGTTATTGCAATACTTGTTACATAATTACATAGTTAAATCGGGTTGAAAAAAGACAAAGTCCATCAAGTTCAACCCCTCCAAATGAAAACCCAGCATCCATACAAACACCCCTCCCTACTTTCACATAAATTCTATATACCCATACCTATACTAACTATAGAGCTTAGTATCACAATAGCCTTTGATATTATATCTGTCCAAAAAATCATCCAAGCCATTCTTAAAGGCATTAACTGAATCAGCCACGTTTTTCTGGGTCCTCTGTTCTGTGGACATTTACATACCACTAGTCCATTGTCCCATAAGCAGCATGAACTGGTCTGCAATAGAACCAGGCAGGCCCATGACCATGTATTTTTAAAGGAGAAGGAAATTTTAAAACTAAGTAAGCTTTATCAGGAAGGTCTATATGAATACACTAGTAAACCCTTAAAGTAATGCTGCTCAGAGTCCTCTGTCAAAAGAAACACAGCATTTCTTTTCTTCTATTGTGTATACATGGGCTTCTGTATCAGACTTCCTGTTTTCAGCATTAACCTCCAGGGCAGTGCACAGGGTCGGACTGGCCCGGCGGGATACCGGGAAAAAACCCACCGGGCCAGACCCCCTCTCCCAATCTCCTGGTCCTAAAAAAAAAAAAAAAAACAATTTGCGGCGCATCGCTGTGTGTGTGCATGCACTGTGCAGCTTCTTGTGCGCACGTGCGGCTTCTTGTGCGCTTGTGCGCCATCGCATTTGGGGGGCCAGGGGGTCAGGAGGGGGGAACGGTGGGCCCCCCAGTCTGACCCTGGCAGGACATGAGCATGCTCAGTTTGCTCCTCCCTTCCCTCACTGCTGTAATCTGAGTTCAAAGCTATGAGCGAGCAGGGAAGGACTCAGGCAGGAAGTGATGTCACAGCAAGCTAATATGGCAGTTTGTACCCTAAACACACAGAGACAGTGTTTAGAGCTGTTTACTCAGGTATGGAAAAGAATAAATAGAATTTAGAATAATATTCTAAAGAATAAAAACTGTGTTCTAGCTTGCACTGTTGTAGCTAATCTATTGGCAATAAAGTGCCTTTGTAACTTTCTTTCTTCTTTAAATCCCCATCCATCCTTTAGAAAGAAAGATTTTCTTAGTAAGTATGACTCTCAAGGAAGCCTGCTTTCATGGTTCTTTATCATTTCCTTGTCTTTTGATCTCCCTTTGCAGGAGCCTCAGGCCCTAAACCTTTAAAGTCCATTCCCATGAGAATTTTATGATATGCTAGTGGCCTGCTACATCATTTCTCTGCTGTAACTTGAAGGCTTTCAGTTATTGTTTTAGTGTAATGGGAATTTATTGCTGGCACAATGTGTATGTAATACCTGCAGATAACATATGTGAACTGAGTCAGCTTGCCCATTATCTCTCTCTATCTAGTGTGGGAACCCTGTTCATATGTCTTTGCATGTCTGATGGGTTTAACACTCTACTATGGCAGCTCTCTAACAGCAGGGCACCAAATGCAAATTGTAGGTTGTTGGCGCATAATAAAATATTAATGGGTGGGTAGCATAAAAATAAGTATTTAATAAGGCTACCTACATAGAGGTAATTATTAATGCTTTTGAATATTGGTAATAGACATCTGACACTGTTCAAATAGTAGTCCTTCTGTGTCTAGGCAAATAAACGATTTGCCTAACCAGTGACTCTGCAGGCAAATACGATAGAAATGAATAGAAGTCAGGTGAGAATTTTTTGTCCCTGACTACCAAACTACTAATTGATGGAAAACACTGGAAATCTCCCCATGTGCTGAAGCCTAGGAGTGAGAGATTGCTGTTACAGTGAGTTAAAAGCATGCAAGAGTGCACTACTTATAACAAGCATTTGTGCCCGAGATTAAAAATCTGGCAGCATCAGCGGGCAAAGGCCAGTGTTGTCCTTATTACTTGAACATGGGTGGCATAGTGGACAGGGCCCTCTGCCAATCCTAACTTGAATTTTGCACAAGTTAGGTTGGTAGGTGGGGGGACACCTATATGCCACCCCCTCCAACTGCCCACCTAACACAATTGGAGGGGGGTAGTGGCAGGTCTCTACAATCACAAAGTACAGAGATCTGTGGCAATGCTAGAAGGCCCGAACTGCAATCAGCCATTTTTTGCACTTTGCACACTGCATATTGGAATGTAAGTGACCCCCGAATTTGTCTGAAAATTCCATTGCATAAAATCCACTGTGCTGCCTAAGGATAAAAAAAGAACAAGCTTTGTAGAGTGTGTTGTGATATAAAGGTCCATTGAAGATCAAAGGTACTGCAGTGACGTATTGAATGATGTTACAATATATAAATATATAAAACATTTTAGCATTTCTGCTCTGCATGTTTTTATGGTGCGGAAGCTTTATATTGCTGGTAAATCAGTATAAGTGAATAGTTAACAAGGAGAACTTGCAGCTCAAGGCTTTGCCATTTATCTCCACTAAACATGATTTACTCCCCCCTCTGAGAACGATGAAGAAGGCTCTGTACGAAAAGGCTGGTCACAACCAGCTCTCATATAAACACTTACCACTACACAGTCTGAACCAGCTTGCACGGAATAACATATAGTATTGTACGCCCTCCCTCCTCTTTCCCACCTCCTCCTTTTTATTTGTGAAGCCCGGTCCTGCCTAGTGATATGGGAAATGAGTTAATACAAGGCCCCCCTTAAATGCAGAGTCCCCTGGGAGAACTTCTGTGGCAGGAGCCAAACATTTCTTGGAATCAGCCTGGAAAACTGAAGAGCATTGAATTTCTTTTCTTCTTTCAAATAGAAAGTTAGAGTGATTTGGTTCTGGCAAAGAGGTGTGCTGGAGCTGGCCATATTACATGGATCATTGCTGTATATGCTATAAATGGAGACCATGTAGTTTTTTTAAAGGGAAAGGAAAGGTGAAATGACTGGGGGGGTGCCAAATGTTAGGCACCCCCAAGTGATTTTACCTGATATCCTGTGCTGGTGCTCCTGGTGGCTGAAAACTGCACAGGCCTGGGGCACATCTCTAGTTCACAATCTTCTTGAGTTTCTTCTTCCTTGTTTTCAAGCTGGTGCATGCAAGAGTGAAAATTTTAATTGTAAGCAAAACAGTAGGGTTAACATTACTGCGCATATACAGGTCTGGTGAATTGGAGAATGAAGAAGCATAAGAAAATGTTGGCTTTGTGGTGCTTTGGGTGTCATGTAAGTAGGGATGCACCTAATCCACTATTTTGGATTCGGCTGAACCCCTGAATCCTTCGTGAAAGATTCGGCCGAATACCGAATCCGAATCCTTATTTGCATATGCAGATTAGGGGTTGGAAGGGGAAAGTATTTTTACTTCCTTGTTTTGTGCCAAAAAGTCACACGATTTCCCTCCGGACATGCATATGTAAATTAGGTTTCAGATTCGGTTTGGCCGGGCAGAAGGATGCGGCCAAATCCTGCTGAAAAAGGCCGAATCCCAAACCGAATCCTGGATTCGGTGCATCTGCAATTAGTTCTTTATCTATGCACAAAATATACAGTATACGACAAATGGAACTTGGAAAAAGTAGTTTTTGCAATTTCAAGGTCTCTGCCACATAATCCATGAACCTGTGTGATTTTCTCATAGCACAAGCATGTCAGGGCAGGTCTGCAGTCGTGACTGTCATGTGAATTGGTAATTGACAGGTCTGGGAATGTGTATTGGAGTTCGGCAAATCACAGTTATTAACCCTGGGTTGCTACCTAGTACCTAGGTAGGTTTAATTTATGCGCACTTGGAGAAGGTGGTAGAGCTCATGGCGGCGGCCCCTGTAGGGAGGGGGTATAGGGGCCCCTTGGACGGCAGCTCTGGTTGACCCACCAATCCGACCCTGTACATCAGTAATAATGGGGTCCATTAGAGTTGTAACCCCTGTACATCATTAATGCCTGCTCCGAATTTACTACTTGTAGCGCTTTGATAGATTTATATAGCCATCTATTCTGAGGCACGAGATTCACAGTTCCGCTGCTTTCATTTATCTGTGTCTATGTATGTACCTGTCTGCTGTAGGCAAGTTTCTTCTCTGGCACCAGATCAGCGCCAGTATAATGTAAAGTTATAGGTGTTTTTTTTTATAGTTTTTGCAGTCACCCAATTTTTACCATTTATAATAGTTTTTCTTTATTGTGAGTACAAGAAAAGTATTCTTTTGAGTGTGAAGGTAGAATCAATTCAATCTTAATCCTCGGAAATGCACACAAAAGGTACTATTGGACTAGGGTGGGGCACCTGAACCCCATGTGTTCTTCAGCAAACAAGGGCCATTTCTTTATTGTCTACCTTTTTTAGATTCAAGTTTTCTTGTTTGAAGGAGGTACTAACAAAAGTGACTTAAGCTACTTCTCATTCTGTCCCCAGCACCCCCACAACCTCCCCTTTCAGTTTAGGCTTATTGCCTAGACTTTTTTGCATCACTCTTGTCACTCACCCATCCTCTCATGGTCTTTCCAACCCCCCCCTCTAGTGTGACCCAAATTCTTTAATACAAAGGAGGACATTCCTCAAAACATTTTGTACAAAAAAAAGATTGTGTATGGAAGTGTGCTTTTTTTGTCCGCTATGGAATGAACAAAACAAACTAATGAATTCTAGCCTACTAATTAATAATGCTTGTGCAAACACGTAAATCTTTCAATGTGCAATAAAATGTGCCCCAAGTATTTTGCAATTAGGAAAAAAGTAAATGTCCTTCCATTATGGCAGTTCAACCTTGGGTTTGAGAGCCTGAGGATATAATGTAGTTCAAAAACAAAGTATACTGCTCTGTAACTTTATTATTATTGCTTTTTCATTTGAACCATTCCATCACCCCTGTTGATTGGTTTAGGAAAATGCTAGTTATTTGTACTATTTGGTTATATTAGCTATGTAATAAACAGTATAGCTGTTTAGCTATTAGTTTACAAGTTAACATCTAGTAACTTTGATAACAAGATGGGCGAGAGCCTAAATGCAATGATGGTCTAGACACACTGACATTTATTACATTAAGATCATATGAGCTTCCTTTGCCTAGACAACATTTTATTGCTAACAGTCTTTCAAGATAAGTGACTAAGACAGTAAGCCTGCATGAAGAGAGATAGTCACTTGGTGCTCTCTTGCTTTGAGTAACTTCCTACCAGAAGTCTGGTTTAAAGGTGGCAATACATGGAACAATATAATCAACAGTGTAGCGGCCTATGTATGGGGCCCTCCAACTGCTGTGGCAGACTAATATCTGGTTGAAAGTTGTCAAGTTTAAAAATCCCAAAGAGTTGAGGACATCATTGGCTCATTGATGTGATCCGATTGTTTGGTTTTAGAGCAAAATGGTTGGATCGGCCCAATACCATTCACCTCAAGGTGGGCATATGGGGGTAAAGATTTGGCAACTTTTCCAAATAAGCAGATTTTTTAGTGTATGGACAGCTTTAGAGGACGGTTCCACCAAATACACCTCTCCTATTAGATTTTAATATACCTTTAATATACCTTTTATATCTTTAGAACGCCGGGTTAAAAATAAGCAGACATCCACAGTTGTGCCAGCATTCAATTATATATCAGTGCAAGGGGGGAGGGGTGTCCACCACATTTAAAGCAATTATCCTATATACAAAAGAGGACTTATCCCCCTATCCCGTTGCACTGTAGAAAATTAGACACAATGTATTACAGTAAAAAGCAATATTTATTAATAACCATGCTAGTGAAACAAATTAAAACATATTTAAAAACGAACAGCGCTGCTGGAAACAAAAAACGGGGAATACCCTGATGTTAATTAGTGATCACTATTTTTCATACTGGTTGAAAAACCTTGCGTAGGTAAAGAAATGTGGTTGGAGCAGTAAAGGTGGTTTGGTAAAACGTATTAGGTGTGAACTCCCGGCAAAGACCACATTAAGGGCATGTATGCCAAAATGTCCCTTCTTCTCTGTATAAGAACTATGTCCCAAGCAGGGTAGGGGCTGGCTCCCCTTGCAAGTCCCTCAGCGGAAGCCCCTTGAGCCGAGGTTAAATGCAGGGTAAGTAAGGAGTAGTTCGGCGCTGCTGGGCTCAAAGCGGTGTTTTTCCCTTGCGGATTGGATGCAGTTTTTATCCCGGGGATGATCTGACGGATATTTGTGAGCGTTCCACACCACGGACGATATCCACACAAGGGCAAGTATAGGAAACCTTTTGCTGGCATACTGAACTGGGGTTCTGCATATATAGCCTTTTGGCTACTACATTGGATCCAGCGTTTGCTACAGCTAACTCCTTACTTACCCTGCATTTAACCTCGGCTCAAGGGGCTTCCGCTGAGGGACTTGCAAGGGGAGCCAGCCCCTACCCTGCTTGGGACATAGTTCTTATACAGAGAAGAAGGGACATTTTGGCATACATGCCCTTAATGTGGTCTTTGCCGGGAGTTCACACCTAATACGTTTTACCAAACCACCTTTACTGCTCCAACCACATTTCTTTACCTACGCAAGGTTTTTCAACCAGTATGAAAAATAGTGATCACTAATTAACATCAGGGTATTCCCCGTTTTTTGTTTCCAGCAGCGCTGTTGGTTTTTAAATATGTTTTAATTTGTTTCACTAGCATGGTTATTAATAAATATTGCTTTTTACTGTAATACATTGTGTCTAATTTTCTACAGTGCAACGGGATAGGGGGATAAGTCCTCTTTTGTATATAGGATAATTCCTTTTATATCTTTGATACCTTTGGCACCCTGTATCTTTGTCGAGATGCATTCTGAGACTAGTGGTTGAGTATGTTGGAGTTGCCTGTTCTGCAGATATTTGTGGAGTCCTGGTGAGACAGACAAAGTTTGCCTCAGTTTTTGAATGATGCAGAAACAGGGTTGCTATTGATCAGGAAGAATATAGTTGTGTCACCATACATGGGCCAAGAGTCCCAATATGGGCCAGTGAATGGCCATCTAAACCCTTTAGCCAACTGCAACCCCTTGATCTAGCACCACCCCTGTTGTTTAGTCTGGCAACTCTCTCTTGTACTTATTTTCCATGTCACTAAGGCCCATTTGATGTATTCCCCCTGTTTCATCATGATACTTTGTAATTGTCATCTTTGCTTGTAAGTCATCATTCTGCTTTTTTTGTCTTCACTACAGAGTTTGAAGGTTCTGAAAGTTTGAACACATTTCTGGGAGTTTTAGTGCAATGTTTTATGTGTTACAACAGCTTTGCTAATAAAAGTGAATTGCTCTTTAAGCTGCTAGTCTCAGTTCTCCCAAGAGATCTGCTTATCTTAAATAGCTACAATTGTTTCTTTGCTTATATTAAATTGTTACAAAAGTATCCAAGTGCAGCTGCTGGCTATTCTGGGCTCTGTGCCAAAAAGCCTCTTATTTAAATTAAGTTTCAGAAACTTTGTAATTTTTTTCTCGAGTCAGTGCAGGAGATCAAAAAGAAAGTCAGGACACTTCAGTAAGAAACCTGGGACTGCGGGTTGAGCTGTCAAATCGGGACTGTCCCTCAAAAAAAGGGAGACTAGCGGAGACAATCATATGCTTCTCTAACAAGAAGGCAAAATTGTGCATGACTTGTTGGCCCAGTGGTGTTACATGAGATCTTTAGGAGTTTGGGTAGTCCAAGCAAATTTTATGGCCACACCCCCTAATTACCATGTCCATTTCACAAAATTTGGCAGGTTATGACAGTGTTTTATGTGTTATAACAGTTTTGTTAATGAAAGTGAATTGCCCTTTAAACTGCTAATCTCAATTCTCCCTGCTCTATAACTTTATTATTATTGCTATTTGATTTTAACCATTCCATCACCCCCTGTTGACTGGTTCAGGAAAATGCAAGTTATTTGTACTTAGGGGTGATTCTAGTGCAAAAGCCACCTGAGCCAGTGTTCCTGATGCCCCCCCCCCCCGAGACGGGACTCCAGACATTTCTGCCCATTTCCATGTTCTAGATGCAACAGTTGCTAATGGACCTGTATATTGGAATTTTAGCTGTTGCATTTACAATATAAATGTAACATTGTTTCGCAGCCAAATCAGTACATATTCTTTGAGTGGTTCAGAAATTGTTTCCTGACATCACATCTGCAACTGCTTATAATAACCAAGAATGGCACAAGGCCACTTATAAACATAGATGTCATATTTTCTAATACAGGTTTGGGACCTGTTATCCAGAATGCTGGGGAACTGAGGTTTTCCAGATAACGGATCTTTCTGTAATTTGGACATTCATATCTGAAGACTACTAGAAAATCATGTAAATGTTAAATAAACTCAATAGGCTGGTTTTGCTTCCAGTGAGGATTGATTATATCTTATTTTGGATCAAGTATAAGTTACTATTTTATTATTACAGCGAAAAGGGAAATCATTTTTAAAAATTTGGATTATTTGGTTAAATGGAGTCTATGGGAGATAACCTAATCATAACCTAATCATAATTTGGAGCTTTCTGGATAACGGGTTTCCAGATAACGGATTCCCATACTGGAAGTGATGGTGCCCAATCCATGGAAGAATGTACATTGTTTGGCCATGTTGTTATATCCCTTTTTTGGACCCTGCTTTTACTCTTGATGCATTTGAGTTAGTAGTAAGGCTTGACCTTCATATTGTTTATTCGTGTTCTTGCATTGAGACTTTAAGGCTATGTTTATTCAATTCAACATTGTGAGTGTATAAGAATAGTTTTGTGATTTAATGGAATGGAACTCCTAGTGGAATAAACTAAAGAATAGAAAAAGGCAACAGAAGCATTTGGTCACATTATTCTGTAAACTGTATCAGTGACTGATGAATGACTGACATAAATGGAAGTAGAACATTAGATAGGGTGAACCTATGTCATGACTCCTCACATTTTCAGAACCCCAAGTTACAGTGGATTTGTATAGCATATTTTTTGCTGGCCATATATTTCGCACTTTTATTTATCAGTAGACAATTTTTTATTATTAGACAATTTTATTATACCACCTTGCCTGTGAGTACTCTGTCTGCTAGCCCCTTGCCTGGACTTGGATTTTAATCCTTGTTTAGCCTTGCTATGGACTTTTGCCAATCTTGCCTTTGCTACCTCTGTTACTTGCAGTTTACCTTGTGTTCCCAGTTCAGCCATCTACCTTGACCCTCACTAATCTCATAAAATGCCACAGGCCCCTGGTGTCCATAATGGCCCTTCATTCCCTAGCAGTATATTACCTTGGGGGGACCAATTTCGTACCTCCCAACATTTGAAAAATTAAAAGGGGCCATGCCCATTCTATGGCCACACCCCTAATTACCATGTCCATTTTACAAAATTTGGCAGGTTATAAAACACATTTCTGGGAGTTTTAGTGCAATGTTTTATGTGTTATATCAGTTTCACAGAATGTAAGTGAATTGCCCCGTAAGATGCTAGTCTCAGTTCTCCCAAGAGATCTGCTTATCTTAAATAGTTACAATTGTTTCTTTGCATATCTTAAATTGTTTCAAAATTATCCAAGTGCAGCTGCTGGCTATTATGCAGCTGCTGGCTCTCTGCCAAAAAGCCTCTTATTTTAATTGTTTCAAAAACGTTGTATCTTTTTCTCAAATCAGTGCAGGCGATCAAAGAGAAAGTGTGGGCATTTCAGTAAGAAACCTGGGACTGTGAGCTGAGCTGTCAAAATTGGGACTGTCCCGCAGAAAACGAGACAGTTGGGAGGTATGCAATTTTAAGAGACAATCATATGCTTCTCTAACGTTTTAAGAGACAATCATATGCCTTCTGTAAGGCAAAAGTGTGCATGGCCTATTGGCCCAGTGGTGTTACATGAGATCTTTAGGGGTGTGGATAGCCAAACACATTGTCACTGACACTCTCCATTGTAGGGAAGACTTTCTAGGTTTTTCTTATTTAGTAGTACAGCTCTGTAGAAAGAAATTGAGGGTATAATGTTAGATTCTAGAATTTGGCATCAAATTATAAATGCTTTCTACATGTTCCCACCTTGTCAGGCAGGCTAAAGTCTGAAATGGTGTAATGCAAACACAGACACTATAGGCACTAATATCTGCTAGTGGCAGTCTATAAGTCACTGGCTTGGGCATTTGCTTGCTGTTGACAGAAAATAACTATGGATGATAATCACAGATACAAGGTGACATGGAGCACTTCTCATTATTGTCAGTGGTGACCAACCCATGGCCTAAAAGACTAATAGGGTGAAGTATAATGTCTAAGCAGATTGAACAAACCTGGATAAATATCTTAAACAACTCCTATTATAAGACATTTTACAATCTATCTATACAATACCATTTGGGAAACAACCCTACTGACCAAACCTTGCAAACTGGAAATGGACCTTACATTTGATTTATTGCATTTCCATCTCGTGGTCTCGTATTTAAAACATAGCGATAAGGTTACTAAAATTCTGAATAGCACCCGGGCTGCACCTCTTTATTTATAGAACAGCTCAAGTTCTGCTTTGGAGAGGATTGCTGTTGGCCCTGCGGTGACAAAGTACAGCTTTGGCCCGAGGGCATCTCTGATGGATCAGGTTACAGATGTGGCCAGCACCATAGTAAGGATACTTTACTCCGTTGCGCTGACATGCTTAAGAGGTCATTCACTTCTGAGCTCAAAAGTGCTTTAATGATAGTGACAAATCCCTTCTTGGAGACACACACAGTGAAGGAGATGGTTTATCCTGAGAAAAGGGCTGTCTTCTTTATTGTTGTATATAATAAATGCAAGCTGATTATACATACGGCATAAGGCATTACTATGTTTGGGCAAGTATGTACATGCATACGTTTATACAGTATTTGAATATCACTGTGCTGTTTTTTTTCTCATACTTGAGTATATAGATGTTGCTTATGACTGTTCCCAGTGCCCTGCATTACACAGGAGGGCTCAGTACCTTAAGGTGGCCATAGTCATAACAATTACAATGGTCACAGGAAAGATCGTTCATTTTCAATACAGACATCTAGAGCTGAATCGTCAGCTATACAGGTAGAAACAATAGCATTTTACCTGTATCTGACGATTCAGCAATAAACCCTGGTGAATGTTCAGGCGCCTTCAAAGGCACTCAATTAAAATTTTCCTGGCAGATCGACAAGCCAACTGATATCCAAGTCTTTTGCTGAAATTGGTTGGCTTGTCTCCAGCCATACACCCACCGAATATCATACTAATTTTGTTTTCTAAGATAATATTTGTGCATTTAGTTTAAAATATTTTATTTGATTTTCATATTAAACAAATGAAATCAAAATGACAACAAATGTTATGCAGATGAAGAAAATATGTTGCAAAGGAGACAATGGCATGATAGTATCAAAACTATATATTTGTGCATTTATGGCCACCTTTAGCATTACTTGAGAAGGCACACAATTGGGGTCTTTTCTTGGACAAACTCAAGTACAGTGTACAATTTTGATTGCCCAGATGTGCACCATCGGAAGAGGTAGGAAAGATGGAAGAACAGCAGGAGCGCATAATGATTCACATTACTATTGTCTATTTGACAGTTCCCTCACTTGTGGGTGAATTGGTAATTGACACCTATTTCTATAAAGGCAATAGCATACAAATGCTATGTACTAGACAGTTGTGTGTGTAAGAGCAATTTACTGTATCATTTAAGTCAACCTATTACAGTATCGAGAATATTTAGGAATAACAGGAATATGTGCTCACTACAAGTCTCTACTTAATTAAGCTTTGCACTAGGTGTACAGGAATATGTCTTTGGATTTCCCCAGGGCCCTTTCCCCACAAGTCAATATTTTGGGAAGTAGTTCTGTATATTAAAAGTATATAAAGGAAAAAAGTTAATAATGATATATTTTGGGGCATATTTACTAAAACTCGTATTTTTCAAATTTTTTTAATTAAACAAATTCGATCTAACTCCCTACCACGATCTGACGTAATTTACTAAAAATTCAAAGCAACAATTGCACGTGCGAGAAAAGTAAGCAACAATTGAATAGTGCGACTTTTTCAAGCTGACACCCAAAAAACCTGAAACATTCGGATTATTGAACAAAAACTAATTATTCGGATTAGCGAATGAAAACCAGCATCAAACAGCCTGAAACTATTGAGAATCTTGAGGGCAATAAACATCTTCCACTTGTTAAAAGGGCCATCTGCCATTGATATTTACATGACTTCAACAGGTTTTAGCTGGAGTATTTTGGAGATTTTGGGCAGCTTTAAAGCAATTATAAATGTCAAAAAATTCAAGCTTTTTTCTCTAAAAATGTAAATTTTTTCCACTTTAAAACTTGACCACAAAAATTGGAGGCTTCATAAATTAGCCCCATAAAGTTAATAATACAAATAATAGTATGGATTAATGTCGTAGGCATGGTAAAGCCAAGGGTGGAAAATGGGACAACAGTAAAGAACATACAGTATTATCTTGGAATTCTTGAGAAGTGGGGTTTTTCGAATAAGAGAACCTATAATTTGGAGCACCATTTCTTAACGTTTCAAGAAATTACATTTTAAACTTGAATTAATGCCAACAGGAATGTCTTGCTGCCAATAGAAATTCATTCAGCTATGTACATTGTGATTGTATAACTGTGATTTATTTAGGAGAGATAAATTAAATCAGTCAAAAATTAGTAGGAACTAGGAACTTTCTGCAGACCATTTCCCAGACTTAGACCAGACCTGTATGCTTACAAATCACTGATTATTGAAATCATTATTGAGAGGCTAAAGCAAAATGAACAAAAATTGAATAATGGCGATAAAGCATATGATATAAAAATGTCAAACCTTTCATTTGAAAGACACCAGAAGAAAAAGGCATTTTGGAAAAATTCAAACATGAATCTCCTATTGTTTTGGTGAAATGTTCTCTCAACCATAGTCTGAAAGGTAAAAATGGAAAACAGAAGAGGAAACTTAACCTTTCATGCACCTGTATATGAATACCTGGAACCTTGAGGTTTCTATAATTTGGAGCATCATGCCCTAGTCTGTAAAAATATTTAAATAGGATTGTTTTGCCATCAACATGGATCCATGCAGCTTAGTGGCTATAAAGTACAAAGTACTGTCTTATCATTATAGAGATGTTTAAATGCCATTATATAGTTTTAACTTGGATAACAGGGTTTACAATATACTACTCATTCATTGGTCTCATAAAATAAAATGTTAATGTTATGCAAAGAAGTGTATGGAGCCATTAAACAGATTGTGGTCAAAAACACAGCCACAGCACATGAAGCAAGCAAGAAAGATACTACAGTAGGTTTTTTTAATATATTATGCATTTTTTATTTGTGGGACCACCAAAAAAAGCAGTGTGAAAAGCAAGAAAACTTAATTAAGGGAATGCAAATATGAAGTTTCACTGTAACTCAGTACTCTGAATAGAAAGATGAGGGATACCAAGTAGCAATAACAATATATTTGTAGATATACAGAGCATTTGCTTTTTAGAAGGGGTCAGCGACGCCCATTTGAAAGCTGCAAAGAATGAGAATAAAAAGGCAAATAACATAATACTATAAAAAAATAATAATGAAAACCAATTGAAAATTTGCTTAGAATTGGCCATTCAATAACATACTAACATTTACCTTAAAGGTGAACCTCCCCTTTAAAGGGGACAATAGACTACTATTGCTGTCGATGGTCACCCCACTACAAACTGTTTTATCATTACCACTCCTCACAGGTGCCCTTGATTGTATAACCCCAAAATATATATACAAAACTACACTCGCCCTGAATCAAAGTGCATCTATCCCTATCAGCGGCATAACCTTGTGTGAGAAACCCATATTAAATTCATTATTCTCTGTGTTAACACAATAATTCCCTCTTATGTAATCATTTTACCTTATGCTAGTGTGCTAAATAAAACTTAATTCCAATCCAGATAAAAACAAATTAAAAAATAAGATAAAGATAAAATAGAATAAAAGTAAAAAACCCACACACAAGACCCACCACGTAGGTTATAAAGTATTCATCTTATTGAAAAATAATTAGTCATGTGTTACTCTAAAATTACCCATTAAACCCATAATAGTCACAGTATTAGTGTTTTATTCCCGTGACACAAGTTCATGCAAAGTCTCTTGTCACACTTGGCCTGTATTTTTAATGACTTGCACCGTACAAATAACAGGACACTTTCTCAGTCAGATAAAGTCAAGTCAAGTCAAGTCAAGTGGATTTTATTGTCATTTCAGCCATATACAGTTATACAGTACATAGTAGAAACGATCAGCAGTGCACTCACCGCAGGCTATCCGGGAACTCCCCGCAAGATTCGAGGGCTAGTCTCCCACTCCCCTGATCACCATGCTCAACATTAGTCAAGACACAAATGGAGGACCAAACCAACTCACCCCGGTAACTCGCCACTCTGAGGCAATCCGCAATGAAGAGTGTCAACTCCACTGTCGCACTCCGGTGCGGTGTAAAACAGTACTTGAGGGATCACTCTATGGTGCTGGTAGTTGTCTGAAGACCTCTCTGATGATCTGAAGGAATAGCAACATAATCCATCCCGGCCGTAGTACTCTATACTGGTAGAAACTCGTTTGACAGGTGAAGTATGCTCGGTAACTCAGAGGTGATTAGCACAATATAATGTAAATTTATGTTCTATGTTTCTCTTACCACCTGATCTCTGATCCATCACTCACTTTATGTAATCAGTCCAAGGATCCAGCCACTTGCATCGGTTTAATACACTGGGTTAGTCAGCCACACACTCTCTAATAGGATGTACTGAGGGAAATAAAAAGGCAACCAGCTCTGCAGATAGAATCTATGCAGTATCGTACTGGTGATCTCTCTGTCGTTGTATTAAAGGCCAATCAGCTCTGTGGTTTCCAACGCCAGTGGAATAATAAGATCATGTGAAAATCTAGAATTAAAATGCAGAAGTCTAAATACACGGGGACCAGGCTTAAATTCATCCATACAAATCCACGTGAAGCCAGCACTCACGATAAAGAAAGTTTATTTGGCTGGGTGCACGATCAACAGACATCTCCATATACTTGCTATATTATTAAATGAAACTGCTATAAACAGCTTGCATTCTAATTCCAGATTTCAGAAGAGTGCAAGGATAGACATGGAAAAACTAGGGATGCATTGTGCCATTCTTGATAAGCAGGCTTAATATTGGCTAAATATAATTGCCCATTAACACTGCATTTTTTTTTTGCACAAAATGAAAGCACCTGACATGTTTACTTCAGTGCAAATGTCTTGTACCCAGTTGTTTTGGTGACGCACAAACCAAGCAGGGATTATAAACTACAGTCGTCTTCATTTTACAACTCAGTATTAGTCTCTAACGGTCAGTTTGTGTTTCTTTCTGCCTGTTTTATTATTTTGGCTGTTACCTATTGCAGCAATCCTGTGTGCTTACAGCAAGTTTTCGCCGCAGTATTGCACTCTTCACTTCTGCCATTTGTCAGCGCTGTGCATCCTGATCAAGTGTACAGCTCTTTCATTACTTTTTTTTAATATCTGTATTGCACCTTTAATAATAGATCATGTGTTGAAACTCGTGCTCTGTTTTTCTAAAAGCTCACAAGCTTTTTAGAATTGCTCGTGTCCAGGGGTGTAATGGTTTTGGCACATATGCATTTAGTTAGCTGACGCCATATTTATTAAGTCACCCCAAAGAAAATGTCGGCACAGAGAACGGAGAAATAGTGATACCTTCCAGAGTGCACTACAGTAGACAGGAGCAGTTTTTAGAAAAATCATGTTCGCGATCAGGTACACGCTGGGCATCCCAGTCTGGGCTCTTGACCTAAAGGCTGCGTCATGTAGCTGTTTCCTTTCCTGAGACCTAAGGGTTTTATGTTCTGGAAACCGTATACCATTCCATGTTTCAGAGTAAATAAGCACCATAGACCAATGAGAGAACCAGGGTAAACACATTCCTAACATTTTGCTTTGTTTTTGACAAAGCAAGCATAATGTTCTTTTGCCTTTTTTTTTTTTTTCAAATTTGTTTTTTAGAGCTGTTTTTGTAATTCTACCCCTAACCCCATAAGAAGCATGTTTTATAGTTGGCTTGTTGCTTTTTATTCACATTAGAGAAAAAAGAAAGTAGGATATTGTGATAATGTCTCTTGAAAGAGACTTGTCTAACTTGTGATGTTAATTACATACACTTTTGTTTAAACAAGCATCAGAATACACCTTTCATCCTATTGTACATATGAGAGGAACAAATATTACATATGGGTGCACTAATTGCGCTAATCTGGGAAATAAGTATTACAGTAGAACATACAGGGATATCAACAATTAATACAACAATATAAAGAACAAACAAAAAAAGCTGAATGGTTGGTTTACTTTAGAATTAGCTTTGGTACATACAGTGATATTCAGATTTGGTCTTTTTTACAGTTTTTTAAACATTTGCTTTTACCTCCTCTTTATTCACCCAGGAAATGTGAAATGATCTCTGGTTGTCAGTCTCACTGACTCCACCAACTCTATAGCACCAACTGAAAATATTTATTTTATTATTTATTTTTATCATAATATTATAGTCAGACCTTCTATTCTTCATCTCCCACCATTTAAACCACTGCCTGAACATTGGTACAAAATTGCTCAAAATTGCAGTTACCCATAACAACTAAAGTGTTGCTTTCCTTTTCTAAGTTGTTTAAAGCTAATGGTTGATTGGTTGCTTCTTGGCTGATGGATTGTGCACTTTAGCACCTATTTTATTAGATAAGCAGGTGCCTTTTGAAATTTAAAATTGGAGAACTGCAAAACAAAAAAATATGAAGAATACAGGACAGTCACAAAATTGTGTTAGTATAACATTTCTATCTACTAAAAGTAAAGTCCTCTTAGTTTAAGCATTTACCTATTCCATGAAGATTTTGTCACCTACAGAGGGCATCAAAGCTTGACCCAGTGACCCTCCAGCCTGCCCTCTCCCTGCTTACATCTAGCACCCCACCGCTGCTGTTGTTGCCACTGCAGTTGCTATGCCCCCTATCAATCCAGATGTCATTCACTTCCTTTCTCACTTCTTCTGGTCTGTCTGCTTCTAGACTTACATGAGACTGAGCCCACCTCCAGCAACACTACAGGCACACACGTAACCTGCCTATCACTATTTACACCCTGGAGGCCATTATCCTACGGAAGCTTTGGGTTTTCTGGGATGCTGGGCGTTATAGTAGGATGTCATTTCTGCAATGATGGTTGTATTATCTGGAATGCTTTTGTTTGATATAAGGTTCTTACTGGCAGTAAAGCTCTGTGTTTCACAGATCATTTCAGTAGAACCATTCTGGGATGTAAGACAAAGGCTAATAAAGCCTAATCACTGTTATAATTATTCTTGCTTCCTTTTTATTACACATATAAACATTTAAAAACTGAACTTATCCTGTTTTGATCTACCTTCCTCTAATCTCCAGGATGTCACCTGCATAAATCTTTTGGAAAATTAGGGGCGAAGTTATTAACGCTGGCGAAAATTCGATTTACTAACGGTCGCTGGCGTAACTTTGCTAGCGAAGGAGATAGACTTTAGCGGTACTTCACTCCCTAACTCCTTGCGAATTTGCGCTCTGGCGAATGGACGTAACTACGCAAATACACTAAGGGGCATATTTATCAAGGGTTGAACTTCGAAGTAAAAAATACTTCAAAATTCGACCATCGAATTAAAATCTACGAATATCGAAGTCAAAGGTTTTTTAACAGACTTTGGCAATCGAAAGATCGAAGTAAAATCGTTCGATTGTACGATTAAATCGTTCAGTGATCGATCTCTAAAGACTTAGGAAACTGCTCTAGAAGGTCCCCATAGGCTAACATAGCACTTCGGCAGGTTTAATTTGGCGAAGTATTGAAGTCGAAGTTTTTTTAAAGAGACAGTACTTCGATTATCGAATGGTTGAATATTCGAACGATTTTTACTTCGAATCAAATTCGAAGTCGTAGTATCCTATTCGATGGTCAAAGTCTCCAAAAAATTACTTCGAATTTCAAATTTTTTTACTTCGAAAATTCCATCGAATTCACTTCGACCCTAAGATGCGGATTTTACTGAACTCATGTGCCTACGCCACCTCAGACCAGGCGAAGTGCAATAGAGTAGATAGGAGTTCCTCAAAATTTAGTTGAAAAATTTTCTAAGTCCCAAAAAACGCTAGCGTCTTTTCCTTTTTTCGTGGTGGTAGGCTGCAAAAGACCGTAACATTTTTTTACCCACTTCCCCCTACATTTCCTACCATATGGCAAATAAACTATACACTGGGCTCATGTGTAGGGCAATATGACAACTCTATTTTCTTTTATTAAGGTTTCCCGGGCTTGTGGAGTGTGATGTATTTGCTGCAACATATATGTCCATTCAACTTTAACTTCCCGCAGTATGCAAATTAGGCAACGCTAGCGCAACTTCGCTTTGCTTGGCGCAGTAACGCTAGTGCAACTTCGCCATCGTTCGGCACCCTGGACGCAACTTTGGATTTTAGTAAATTTGTGTTGCACTGTGAGTGAAGCCGTCGCTGGCTAATTTTCAGAGGTTAGTAAATTTGCCCCATTTTAAATTTGTCTAACCCATTTGTTGGTTAGACAAATTCCTATATTGACTATGGATATATGTGTTCATGTTAATCATACAGAACAGAAGAATTTAAAGATTGTAAGAAAGAGAGCCCAACACCAAAATTTGTCCCATGTGTTAAGTAGGTCCATCACCACTGTGGACTCTGCAGGCGTACAGCCTTCATTATAATCCACCACTTAAAAAACCAAAGGCATTGTCTGGCCTGATCCTCTCCGTTTAGTTAAACAGACTGCTTTAGTAAGCCGCTTATCCTGAGCTTAGGTCTCTTTTGCCAAGTAGATAATACCATTGGTCTGATTACCGTTTGTTACATAAGAGGCATTTCTTGATTGGGCAGAGGATTTGCTGATTTGCTTAAAGCAGGAAATCAAAGTAGCACCACATTGAGCCACAGAGATTCGTGTTGTCCCTTTCTTTGACATGTACAAAGATATATAATTACAACCACATATGAATAGATAATTGGATACTTGCTGTAGATAAGGAAGGATATGCCGATCATGGAACTTCAAGGTGACTTCTAATATCCTCATATTTTAAAACAGGTGTACATCTATACACATATACTCAAGCACCAATCACTGGAGCACCAACTACAGCTGATGACACAACTAAGCACTGTTTATATAGTGAATAAAGTTGCAAAATATAAGTATATTATAAGTTACAGAGGAGCTTCATGACCATATAAAGACACGAGGCCAAAGGCCGAGTGTTTTATACAGGTCATGGAACTCCGAGGTAACTTCTAACTGGGGGTACTTTATTTATTATAATACACAAGTTTTAGTGAGTCATGTGACAGAAATGATATCAGAACTAGAGATGTCGCGAACTGTTCGCCGGCGAACTTGTTCGCGCGAACATCGGGTGTTCGCGCTCGCCGGAAGTTCGCGAACGTCGCGCGACGTTCGCCATTTTGGGTTCGCCATTGTTGGCGCTTTTTTTTGCCCTCTCACCCCAGACCAGCAGGTACATGGCAGCCAATCAGGAAGCTCTCCCCTGGACCACTCCCCTTCCCTATAAAAACCGAAGCCCTGCAGCGTTTTTTCACTCTGCCTGTGTGTGCTGAAGAGATAGTGTAGGGAGAGAGCTGCTGCCTGTTAGTGATTTCAGGGACAGTTGAAAGTTTGCTGGCTAGTAATCGTTTTGATACTGCTCTGTTATTGGAGGGACAGAAGTCTGCAGGGGTTTGAGGGACATTTAAGCTTAGGTAGCTTTGCTGGCTAGTAATCTACCTTCTACTGCAGTGCTCTGTATGTAGCTGCAGTGGGCAGCTGTCCTGCTTCTGATCTCATCTGCTGACTGCTGCAATAACAGTAGTCCTTGTAAGGACTGCTTTTATTTATTTTTTTGTTGTTTTACTACTACTACTACTACTACTACTATAAGAGCCCAGTGCTATTAGTCTAGCAGTGTTGGGGAGTGGGACTGGTGTGCTAATCTGCTGCTCCTAGTAGTTCAGCAGCACCAACTTTAATTTTTTTTTTTAATATTCATTTTTTTTTTATTTTACTTTTTTTATTTTACTACCGCTGTAGTAGTGTATAAGTTGACCTTTTAGGCATTATTTGCCCTGTAGGCATTATTTGCACACTGTTTTCTTCAACCCGCCATCGAGCTGTGTGACCTTGTTCACATTCTGTCTAAATATCCATAATATTACCGTCTCCAGAAAAAACACCGGAGTCACTTTTTTCAAGCAGCCATAATATATTTTACGTAATCCGTATCCACCGCTGTAGTAGTGTATACGTTGGCCTTGTAGGCATTATTTGCACACTGTTTTCTTCAACCCGCCATCGAGCTGTGTGACCTTGTTCACATTCTGTCTAAATATCCATAATATTACCGTCTCCAGAAAAAACACCGGAGTCACTTTTTTCAAGCAGCCATAATATATTTTACGTAATCCGTATCCACCGCTGTAGTAGTGTATACGTTGGCCTTGTAGGCATTATTTGCACACTGTTTTCTTCAACCCGCCATCGAGCTGTGTGACCTTGTTCACATTCTGTCTAAATATCCATAATATTACCGTCTCCAGAAAAAACACCGGAGTCACTTTTTTCAAGCAGCATTCATATATTTTACGTAATCCGTATCCACCGCTGTAGTAGTGTATACGTTGGCCTTGTAGGCATTATTTGCACACTGTTTTCTTCAACCCGCCATCGAGCTGTGTGACCTTGTTCACATTCTGTCTAAATATCCATAATATTACCGTCTCCAGAAAAAACACCGGAGTCACTTTTTTCAAGCAGCATTCATATATTTTACGTAATCCGTATCCACCGCTGTAGTAGTGTATACGTTGGCCTTGTAGGCATTATTTGCACACTGTTTTCTTCAACCCGCCATCGAGCTGTGTGACCTTGTTCACATTCTGTCTAAATATCCATAATATTACCGTCTCCAGAAAAAACACCGGAGTCACTTTTTTCAAGCAGCATTCATATATTTTACGTAATCCGTATCCACCGCTGTAGTAGTGTATACGTTGACCTTGTAGGCATTATTTGCACACTGTTTTCTTCAACCCGCCATCGAGCTGTGTGAGCTTGTTCACATTTTGTCTAAATATTGATAATATTATCGTCTCTAGAAAAACCAGTTGAGTTACTTTTTTTCAAGCAGCATTCATATATTTTACGTAATCCGTATCCACCGCTGTAGTAGTGTATACGTTGACCTTGTAGGCATTATTTGCACAGTGTTTTCTTCAACCCGCCATCTAGCTGTGTGTATTATCGTTTCCAGAAAAACCAACTGAGTTTTTGTTGTTGTTGTTGTTTTTTTAAAAATAATGCCAGGCAAAGGCAGGCCGCCACGCAGAGGCCGTGCTAGGGGCCGTGCTGCTATGCAATCCTGTGGCCCTAGCAAATTGCCCAGTTTTAAAAAGCCAATGACCCTGAACTCCCAAAATGCTGAAGAGGTAGTTGACTGGCTTACACAGCACACCCCATCCTCTACCGTTTCTAACTTTACCACAACATCCTCCTCATCCTCCACTGCTATGGCCACCCCACGTAACACTTCCTCCACCACCGGTGCCCCTTCTTCACTGGGGTCAGAGGAGTTATTTTCCAATGAGTTTCTTGAACTGAGTAATGCGCAACCATTATTGCCAGAAGAAGATGAAGGAGATGAGGACCTTACACCAGATTTAATTCTGGCAGAGAACACGATAGAGATGGACATAATGAGTGATGAGGAGGAGGTCCCCGCTGCTGCTTCCTTCTGTGATGTGTCAGAAGAAATTGATGCATCTGAGGAGAATGATGATGAGGAGATTGATGTTTTGTGGGTGCCTAGTAGAAGAGAGCAAGAGGAGGGTAGTTCAGATGGAGAGACGGAGAGTCAGAGAGGCAGTAGGAGAATAAGACTTAGAAGAAGCAGGGAGGACAGCCCGCAGGGATCAGTAGGGCAACAACATGTATCGGCACCTGTGTTCAGCCGGCCAACGCACCCGCCATTGCCGCCAATACCGCCAACTCCGCCAACTTCTACTGTTACCGCCAGATCGCACACTTCCAAAAAGTCAGCAGTGTGGGATTTTTTTAATGTGTGTGCCTCTGACAAAAGCATTGTAATTTGCAATGAGTGCAGTCAGAAACTGAGCCTTGGTAAGCCCAACAGCCACATAGGTACAACTTCTATGCGAAGGCACATGAGCGGCAAGCACAAAGCACTTTGGGAGCAACACCTCAAAGGCAACAGGCAAACTAAAAGCCACACTCCTTCTGGTCCAGCATCTTACTGCTCTACCTCTGCTCTCCTTGACCCGTCTGAACCACCCTCCACTCCGCCTTCCACCTTGACCACCTGTTCCCATTCCCAGTCATCTGCCACCAGCCAAGTTTCTGTGAAGGCCATGTTTGAGCGTAAGAAGCCAATGTCTGACTGTCACCCCCTTGCCCGGCGTCTGACAGCTGGCTTGTCTGCACTCTTAGCCCGCCAGCTTTTACCATACCAGCTGGTGGACTCTGAGGCCTTCCGCAAATTTGTAGCAATTGGGACACCGCAGTGGAAGGTACCCAGCCGCAATTTTTTTTCTAAAAAGGGAATACCACACCTGTACCAACATGTGCAGAGCCAAGTTACCGCATCTCTGTCACTTAGTGTTGGGCCAAAGGTCCATATGACTACTGACGCATGGTCCTCCAAGCATGGTCAGGGCAGGTATGTCACCTACACTGCCCACTGGGTGAACTTGGTAATGGCTGGGAAGCAGGGAATGGGTAGCTCAACAACAACAGTGGAGTTGGTGTCACCGCCACGGATTGCACGCGGTTCTGCCACCACCTCTACTCCTCCATCGCTCTCTACCTCGTCTTCTTCTTCTTCTTACTCTGCTGCTGGGTCCTCCTTCTCCTCCTCCACACCTGTGCACCCCCAGCTCCCCCTAGGCTATTCGACGTGCCAGGTACGCCGTTGTCACGCTGTCTTGGGGATGACGTGCCTGGAAAGCAAAAACCATACCGGATCTGTACTCCTGTCATCTCTGCAGTCACAGGCCGATCGGTGGCTGACCCCACACCAACTGCAGATCGGAAAAGTGGTGTGTGACAATGGAAGCAATCTGTTGGCAGCGTTGAGACTAGGCAATTTAACACATGTGCCCTGCATGGCACATGTGTTAAATTTAATAGTCCAACGTTTTGTCTCCAAGTACCCAGGATTCCAGGACGTTCTCACCCAGTCCAGAAAGGTGTCGGCCCATTTCAGGCGTTCCTACACAGCCATGGCACGCCTTGCTGACATTCAGCAGCGCTACAACATGCCAGTCAGGCATTTGATTTCTGACAGCCAGACTCGCTGGAATTCAACGCTCCTTATGTTGGAACGTCTGCTGCAACAACAAAGGGCCGTCAACGAGTACCTTTTTGAACTGGGTGGTAGGACTGGATCTGCACAGCTGGGGATTTTTTTCCCCCGTTACTGGGTGCTTATGCGCGATGCCTGCAGGCTCATGCGACCTTTTGAAGAGGTGACAAATATGGTCAGTCGCACCGAAGGCACCATCAGCGACCTAATACCCTTCGCTTTATTCCTGGAGCGTGCCGTGCGACGAGTGACAGATGAGGCTGTAGACCAGCGTGACGAGGAGCTGGAAGCGCACGATTTCTGGTCGGAATCACCAGAACGAACCCAGGCACCTGCTGCAACGCAGGGAGAGGTGCCAGAAGTGGAGTCAGAGGAGGAAGGTGGCTTTGTGGAGGAGGAGGAGGAGGACCAACAGGAGCAGGCTTCCCAGGGGGCTAGTGGTGACCTTTTGGGGACCCCTGGTCTTGTA
Organism: Xenopus laevis; assembly: GCF_017654675.1. Lineage (NCBI taxonomy): Eukaryota > Metazoa > Chordata > Amphibia > Anura > Pipidae > Xenopus > Xenopus laevis. The sequence continues at coordinate 30,471,666 of NC_054388.1, forward strand.
CGTGGCTGGGGGGAGGAGACCGTGGATGATGCAGTCCTTGATAATGAGGAAGCGGAGATGGATAGCTCTGCATCCAACCTTGTGAGAATGGGGTCTTTCATGCTGTCATGCCTGTTGAAGGACCCCCGTATCAAGAGGCTTAAGGAGAAGGACCTGTACTGGGTCGCAACGCTACTAGACCCTCGGTACAAGCATAAAGTGTCAGAAATGTTACCAACATACCACAAGTCCGAAAAGATGCGGCATTTACAAACCAGCCTGCAAAACATGTTGTACAATGCTTTTAAGGGTGATGTCACTTCAGGAACTCATCAACATTCCAGGGGCAGAGGTGCCAGTAATCCTGCCACGAGCACACCTGCAAGGACAAAGCCCTTTGGCCAGTCTGTAACGTCAGACATGCAAATGTTTTTCTGTCCAAGGCAGCGCCACAACCCTTCTGGATCCACCCTCAAAGAACGCCTCGACCGGCAGGTAGCGGACTACCTGGCATTAACTGCAGATATCGACACTCTGAGGAGCGATGAACCCCTGGACTACTGGGTGCGCAGGCTTGATCTGTGGCCAGAGCTGTCACAATTTGCCATGAACCTCTTGTCTTGCCCAGCCTCAAGTGTGCTCTCAGAAAGGACCTTCAGTGCAGCAGGAGGGATTGTAACTGAGAAGAGAACTCGCCTAGGTCACAAAAGTGTCGATTACCTGACCTTTATTAAAATGAATGAGGGGTGGATCTCGGAGGGTTACTGCACGCCGGAAGACTTGTTCTGACTTCTATGCAGCTGTCCTTCTCTTCAAGCCTCATGACTCCACACACAGCTGTCCTTTAGCGTCCTCCTCCTCCCTCCGCCACCGTTACAAACTAGGGTGCAAACCCTACTGGTTTAATTTTTTCTGGCCTCTGTGCTTCAGTGGCTGCAACCAAAAAAACTGGGCAAACAATGTCTACAAGGTCAACGTATGGCAAAAAATGACTATTTTCAGCATTTATATGGCATATTTTTTCTGGCAACTGTGCTTCAGTGGCTGCAACCAAAAAAATGCATATTTTCTGCATTTATATGGCATAATTTTTCTGGCCTCTGTGCTTCAGTGGCTGCGTCCAAAAAAATGCATATTTTCTGCATTTATATGGCATAATTTTTCTGGCCTCTGTGCTTCAGTGGCTGCAACCAAAAAAATTTATATTTTCAGCATTTATATGGCATAATTTTTCTGTCAACTGTGCTTCAGTGGCTGCGACCAAAAAAATGCATATTTTCTGCATTTATATGGCATAATTTTTCTGGCCTCTGTGCTTCAGTGGCTGCAACCAAAAAATTTATATTTTCAGCATTTATATGGCATAATTTTTCTGGCAACTGTGCTTCAGTGGCTGCGTCCAAAAAAACTGGGCAAACAATGTCTACAAGGTCAACGTATGGCGAAAAATGACTATTTTCAGCATTTATATGGCATATTTTTTCTGGCAACTGTGCTTCAGTGGCTGCGTCCAAAAAAACTGGGCAAACAATGCCTACAAGGTCAACGTATGGCAGTTGTTTAAAGAGAACAGTAGATTACTAGCCAGCAAAGCTACCTAAGCTAAAATGTCCCTCAAATCCCTGCAGACTTCTGTCCCTCCAATACAGAGCAGTATCAAGCAGATTACTAGCCAGCAAGCTTACTATCATCTGTCCCTGAAATCACTAACAGCTCTCCCCCTACACTATCTCTTCCAAGCACACACAGGCAGATTTTTCAGATACATTTTTGCCCTTGATCCCCCTCTGGCATGCCACTGTCCAGGTCGTTGCACCCTTTAAACAACTTTAAAATCATTTTTCTGGCCAGAAATGTCTTTTCTAGATGTTAAAGTTCGCCTTCCCATTGAAGTCTATGGGGTTCGCGAACCGTTCGCGAACCGCTCGCATTTTTGCGCAAGTTCGCGAATATGTTCGCGAACTTTTTTTCCGACGTTCGCTACATCCCTAATCAGAACTCACCGTTTATAAGGTTATTTATTTATTTTTTTGAGTTTGGGTTTCAAAAACCTCCTAAACCACTGAAATCCGACATTTAATAAATAAGCCTCTAAATGTTCTCACATTAATTACCAATAGTTACCAATAGCAACCAATCAACAATAATCTCTAAACTTTATTCAAGTCATACATGTTGAAAAATCAAAGCAAAGATCTGACTGCTAGTTGTTGCTTCCAGTGACATAATGTTTGGGCCCTGCCCCCCCCTCCAGTCATGGCTGAAATCATGGGGGCACCCGCTACTGTATATATAGAAAAGAGTTGCAGGTCACGCAATAACAATGGGATTTCATATGCATGATGGGTGATGCAACCCCATCCTCCTTGGCCCCCACCCAAGGCTGCTGCCTCTTCTTCTACTATAGGTAAGCCACTGGTAGCTGCATTGGTGTTCTTTAACACTTGTTATTAAATTATATTCAGCTTAAAGGAAACCAGGTCACTCTCCCACAATATGTGCCAAAACCTCTAATACACATAAGGTAGGATCACACTTTCCACTGGTACATAGAACATAGATACATGACGGATACTAAATTATCTGTACGCGACATGTACTGCCAACTGTTCTGTACCTTGCAAGTCGCAGTTTATAAAAGGATTCGTTCAGCTTGTTACAAATATTTCTATAACATTTATCAAAAATACTATAGGTATAAATGAAGACATATTCACATACAAATGCAGTTTAAGCTTTGTTCTCTTTATGTGACTATGAAGACTTTTATTCATCCAGGTCATGGTATATCTAGTATAAGTAATTCTAAAACAACTGGACGCCGGTTCTTTTTATGTGTTTCTCATGGTTTATTAAATATTTGCCTTTATACTCTCCCCTTTAAATTAAAAACTAAAAATATCATAAGATTGTAGGATTTATTATTATTTCCCTTTTAAACTTTTTTTATATATATTTTTTTTATCCAATTCTCACCAGAACAGCAGCATACTTAGGGGCAGATTTATCAAGGGTCGAAGTGAAAATTCTAATTTTGAATTTAAAAATGAGTTTATTTTAGTGTATTTTGACTAGGGAATAGTGATGGGCGAATTTATTCGCCAGGCGCGAATTCGCAGCGAATTTGCGCGTTTCGCCGCCAGCGAATAAATTCGCGAAACTCCGGCGAAAATTTGCGGCAAAAATTTTTCAAAAAAACAGATGCCGGCGCCAAAAACGGGCGCTGGCGTCAAAAACGGGCGCCGGCGTCGGAAAACGGGCGCCGGCGTCAAAAACGGGCGCCGGCATCAAAAACGAGACGCCGGAGCCGTTTCGCTAATTTTTCGCCGTTTCGCGAAATTCGCTAATTTTTAAACGGTGCAAATTCGCCCATCACTACTAGGGAATAGTTAAAATAGTAAAAAGTTTTTAAAAAAAATTCGAATATAAATTTAGAAATTTATCAAGTACTGACCCTTTAAGAATTTGAATTTGAGTATTTGCCACCTTTTGATTTGAGTTTGTGGGTCGATCCCATTCACCAAATTTGAAAAATCCGATTTTTTTTTTTAATTTCGATTGGTTGTTTGTTTTTTTAAGAATTTCGAGTTCATAGGAGTTTATGGGAATTTTTGCAAACCCTTGATAAATCTGCCCCTTAACGTTAATTTTCAAGAAAACATCCCCTTTACAGAATACTAAACCAGGTTGGGCTGTAAACTGTAAAGCAACAAGTTAGTCTGACTTCTGTGATAGGAAAGCTTTTTGAAGCTGAAGGATAAGATACTGGACTTCATAGCAAATCATAATACTATGAATCTGTTCCAGCATGGTTTTTGTGTAATAGATCTTGCCAGACTAACTTAATTTCTTTTTATGAGAAGGGACCTTAATTCTGGGATGGCAGTGGATGTGATTTACTTAGACCTTGCTAAAGCATGTTGGCCTGGAACATAGTATTTGTACCTGGATACAGAACTGGCTAAAAGATAGACTACAAAGAGTGGTGGTAAATGGAACATTTTCTCACCCCTTCAGACTAGAAGAAAAGAATACATACAAAGAATTAGGGGCAAATTCACTAAGCGCCGAAGCGCCGAACGCTAGCGTTAATTCGCTAGCGTTTGGCATTTTCGTTACTGCGCAAATTCACTAACGAATGCTGGTGTAGTTTCGCTAGTGTTACTTCGCACCCTTACGCCTGGCGAAGTTTCGCTAGCGACGTAACTACGCAAATTCACTAACGCGCGCAGTGTACTGAACGCTACCTTTTACGCTAGACTTCCTTCGCCACCTCAGACCAGGCGAAGCGCAATAGAGTAGATAGGGATTGCTTCAAAAAAAGTCAACATTTTTTCTAAGTCCCAAAAAACGCTGGCGTGTTTTCTACATTATGGGTGATAGGCTGAAAAAGATCGAAAAATTTTTTGGGGCTCCCCTCCTTCCCCCCTACATTTCCTGACTCATGGCAACTTACCTAGACAGTGGGCACATGTGTAGGGCAAAATAAAATTTTTATTTGATGTTTTGAAGGTTTTCTAGCCATTTGTAATGCTGATACGTATTCCTCCATTGAAATTTGAATTTGGCGCCGGATGCAAATTAGCCTTCGCTAGCGTAACTTCGCTTCACTAAGCGAATCAACGCTAGTGCAACTTCGCAATCTTACGCTACCCCTGTGCGCAACTTCGGATTTTAGTGAATTTGCGGAGCGCTGGCGAAACTACGCCTGGCGAAGCACGGCGAAGTTGTGCCTGGCGAAACTACGAATGTTAGTGAATTGCCCCTTAGGGTGGTTTGTAAATAGTCCATTATATTATAATAGACTATTTACAACCCACCCTAATTCTTTGTATTATCTCTACATTTGATCTCTATCTATCTGTAACTTCTTAATTTATTGCTCATGAATACCTTTCACTGATCTAACAGTAAATATGTTGTGCCTTTCCAGCTTTCATTTGAATTTTGCCAGACGAAGGGGCCTTGGTGCTCCGAAAGCTTGCAATGTATTTTTATTGTTAGCCAATATAGGTATTATTTCTACAATACTTTTTGTATTTGTTTGTTTTTTTATTTGTTATTTTTGCTACTGGCTAACACGGTACCACAGGTTTTGTACTATGTAGCTATGTAACTATGTAACCATAACTTGAGTCTTCCTGTTGAGTGTTTTAAAATGTTGCTGTACTTACATCAATATTTACATAATTATGTACAGTTCCCATGTAAATATACCTTCAGATTAAGGCGTATAATATATCTGGTATGCACAACTGTGGGGCACCATACTGAAATCATTCAGACACGGATAGTAACTACATCATCTATCTGTGACCATTAAGCAATGTTGTTGTAGTATCTGGATGATCATTAGAGAGCTCATGTACCTCCACAAGTGCAGTAAACAAGGTAAAATTCTGAGCACAATAACCATTTTTGTCTACAAAGCAACATCTTTTCCTGGACTTGTGTTGTACCTGGCTCAGTTGGGGTCAATGCATCAAAATTAACACAGTTGTGCTGAAACGTTTACAAGTTAGCAAATATCCCCACAGTCAGTTGCATGTAAACGACCATTCATTAAAGGTACTTGCATCAAAATGCATTCTTTTCACTTCTGTATAGTTCTGTGCTGCACCTCTTGGTGGGCCTGTTTCCCATTCTGAATTTCAGGCAGTTGCACCTATTGACATAGAGGACCCTGAAGCCCACTACCTCCCTCTGGTGGTTGCAACATTCACTTAGTAACATTCAGCAATTGAAAAGAATGTCACTAAAGGTGGCCAAAGACGCACAGATATCAAACGAAACAAATTTTCGTACGATATTTGGTGTGTGTATGGTGGGAAAAGAGCCGACTGATATCAGCGGAAGACTTGGATATTGGTCTGCTCATCCATCAGGCTGGACAGAAAATTTTGATCGGCTGCCCTTAAAGGCACCAGAACATCGCCCATTGTTAGTGCTGAATCGTCAGATACAGGTAGAATTCTATTGTTTCTACCTGTATATCTGTCGATTCAGCTCTACACGTTTGTATTGAAACATGCGATCTTTCTGGAAAGATCTTTTCCAATAAAGATCGTAATTGTTATGTCTATGCCTTCCTTAAAGAATAAAACGCGCACGCCACTCTCTCTCTCCGAACTGTCTCTGGAAAAACTTTCAACACATCAGCTGTGATTTTTTCAGGTGCAATGCTCCTATCCGACCACAACAATGCTGGAATTCTATTAAAAAAAGCTGCATTATGGTTTAAAATATGGCCATTGCATTCAAAATCGCACTTTGCTCACTGCACTTGTGGTTCTAAATGTAAGAATTTGGTGTGGTTCTACCTGTATTCCTAATACATTTGAGAGTATATTTATGTTTCTATGGGACATGAGAACTGATGTATGTCATTATTCTATATCCAATATATGTAAGGTCTGCCTTTGTAATCCACACACAAATGCACGCATTTTATAAATATTCAAACTGTGCAATTTCAGCAGCATGAAGACTACGGCAATTCATGCCATGCTAGGATGGGAGTTGTTGTTTTTAGCTTCTGTGCTGTTTGTCTATGTTCTTGGCATTGGGGCAATGCTTCTATTTGATTCCAACTCATACTTTTTCTATACCATTTGGCACCAATATTAATGGAAACTGGAATTGATTGTACTTTTGAGCTTAGAATAAAGAACCTAAACAAATCTAGTTGGTTGCGTGTTGGCAGAAAGTGGATGCTGGCCGTTACCTTGGTGCCTCTTGATACCTTCTTAAGAAGAACATAACATTCCGGCAGTTGAGAACACTAATACAATGGGTACTGTGTAGTTCTTAAGTTGTTGATACTTTTAAAACCCCCTACTGACAGTTATAGGTCATGAGACACCATCATTGCTTAAGTAGTGCTTGGCAAGGATTTCATCTGTTCATATATAATGAGGTTCTATAGTAATTAGGCTCTGAATATTTTTTCCATTTTCAAGACAGCAACTCCTGTCCCAAAATGAAGTCATAAGCGTACCTGTACTGGAAAAAGAGGCTAATGGAATTAATAAAAGTTAATAAAAATCTCTCCAGTATGTATCCCCACATCTTGCTTTTACTTTATAGTTCAGCGATCAGAATTAGTTTCTTTCTACAAACCTCATTATATTATCACATTTTGTTCTGTTTCTATAAACCTTGATGTTGTTGGTGTTCCATCATTTCAGTTATGCCAGTTTCCCTTAAATTGTATGTAGTATTTACAGTGGGTAACTAAGGTAAAACCAATGTGATGTTTTTCTTTATTTTGTTTATCTTTGTACATGTTGTACCACAACTAAGGGATACTTTACCAATGGAACAGGAACAAAAGAGTGCTGGAACACTATGGGATGTAAAATTAAATACCCTAGGGCTTATACAATTTTTATCCTGTATCAGTGATGGGTGTCATCTGAGCTCTGTGCCTTCCACCTTGTACTTAACCACCTGTCAATGCCTGGTTCTGTATTACAAATTTGCCTTCCATTGTCTTCTATATTCCTTGCAGAATCTGTACTATAGTCCCCTCATTGACATGCTACCTTGCATCATCAACCCAACACTTTATATTTGTGCCCAGCTCCCTTCCTCTCCCCTTCATAATGGCCAGCCTGGCCAGTATGATCTTTTTAAGAAGGTCAAAACCTTACTTAGCTCTTTCTGGCACTACTGTGTGTGTCCATGTTCCATTTACAGTCCTTCCTCCTGCCTGGTAATGGAAAATGACTGTAAATGATTCTCTGAGTTTCTACCAAAATCCAGTTATAACACAGCCCTAAAAGTTGCCATTTACCAAGGGATATGATCATCATTTTTGCAATGGTTTCTTCATTGCCACCAGTATGGAGCTGCTCAGAAAATAGTTTTGATAGTCTATGTGATTATATATATATATATATATATATATATATATATATATATATATATATATATATATATATATATATAGGTGTTTATTGGCTATCATGAGGTATCAAGTTGGATGCATCTTCTTATTAGTTCTGTTATGGATATTAAAATATTATCTGCCATGGCTTAATTGTGAGATTTTCTTTATATAATAAGGACCAGTTTTGCCCGCCCTTTCATAGCACCAGCACACATTTAATGCAGTGCTGGAGTGTGTACTATATTTTATTTTTTCAAGAATAAATCTGTTTTCAAATAAATTTAAGAAGACGGATTTTATGCTTACTCAAATCCATAACAAACAAAATATGAAGAAGCAACTTATTTTGTAAGGTTTTCTTACCTTGACACAAGTACCCATATCAGGGCTATCAACTTTTAGACTTCCCCATGGCCTTGTGGTACACATAACCCTAATTCTTAACATTAAAATTGGAAAAATGATATAAACATTAATAGAAATGAGGTGGTGCAGCAATGATGGAAAATTAGCACACCTTTAAAAGATTCCCTTAATTATCCTACTTTGGATGAAATTAGTAGTCCATTGTTTCTTTTTAATGATCCCTTTGGAATCATGTGCTTATTATGAGAAAAGGCAACCTCTAATTGTATCAAATCATCTTAAAGCTTACATAAATACGCACCTACAGCTGAAAAAGGAATAATTGGTCTCAAATGGAAACAGAGCACCATCCAATCATCCCCAGTTTGGAGAATAATTGGAGAAGGGAAGAAAATGTTATATTTAATTAACTGTCTAGTTATATCAGTAAAAGAGAAACAATAATGAAGACAATGGAAAGCGTTTTTTTTAAAGCTTTTTCCACAACAGAAAAAGAGGTGCAAAAAAAAGATTAATGTAACATAATGATAAAGGTTTTTTGTCATTGCCTGCAAACACAATATGTGTAGTTCCAGAATCCTGACTAATTTCACATGAGCATACCTAGACACACTTAGAGATCTGCTGCCCAGAGTGATAGTTTTAAGTTACTTTTCTGATTCACAGACGTTGCTTCTGAGCCTAAAGTGGTGGTTGGATGAAGACAAAACTAAGGAATAGAATGTTTATTCTTAAATGTATTGTCTCCTGCTGCTGTCAAACGTTAGTACAGGAAACACCAGGAAAGCAAGGACACTGTGTAATTAAGTCCTTGCTCTCTTGCTCAAGCAGGAGACAATTTACAACTAGAGCAGAAGCAATTTGCAACTGCAGGTTTTTGCTGGCTCTGCCCATCCTATATAAACAGAGCCTCAACTTTGTCAACAGGGATTAATATATCCTTATTTGAAACCCTAAATCCTCAGGATTGTCCCAAGAAATGGGGGATGATGTCCAGATTAGTCCCACAAAGCTAATATTTTTAACAGCTCAAGGTCAGTTTTGTCAAAAATATCCAGATATGAATATGACTCACAACACAAGACTATATTTCTATGGAACAAATGATGCAACAGCCCATTCTTATTGTTAGATTGTATTATTGATTGGGAGTTAAGACATGTCTTTGTGAAAATTGGTATCTACCAAAACTATCTGTATTGAGAATTCTCAGGTGATTTCATTGCAGAGATCGACGAAACTGATAAAATATAATTATATAATTTTTAAAAATGATATGTTTTTAAAAGGACAATCTAAATGTATGTTCATCACAAGACAATTAAAGAGAATATGTTTCAAAAAAGGCATTTTTTTCTTTAATAAAATAAACCCAGCATTTTTATTTGATGGGTGGATTTTGGTCCTAAAATGCTTATGTTTGAAAAATGTTAGAATTCCCTTGTATGAGCAGTGATAGATGGTTAATAAAGGACATTGGGGCTCATTTATCAACTCTGGGCAAATTTGCCCATGGGCAGTTAACTATAGCAACCAATCAGTGATTAGCTTTTTAAAGCCAGTTGCAAGTAGAACAATGAATACAGCAATCTGATTGGTTGCCATGGGTTACTGCCCATGGGCAAATTTGCCCGGTTTTGATAAATGACCCCCATTCAAGGTAATGGCAGGTGACTTTTCTGCCAGCAGAAATACACCAATGGGGAAAATGCTTGGTGTACCATTGGTGTACCATCAGTTTAAACCATTGTTTAAACATAGAAGAGTGAGTTTAAACAAAGATAATGGAGCTCTGCGACATATGTCACATATGATACATTCTATCATTGTCTCAGACTTATAATTAGGTAGGGGTGTCATTATGGGATATCTAATGATTTACTTTCTTCCAACTCTCACAAAAATCAAAGAGAGATTTGTATGAAACCGAAGTGCATTGTTTCTTGCATTAAAAACCATTACTTGATTCACTTGTCCAGCACAAGTCCTGTTTTCATGTTCTATTCATACATAAACTACTGCTATATGATTCTCTACAAAGCCCTGTTTCCTAACGTTGGGACTTCAGATGTTGCTGGACTTACTGTTTATGTTGAAGCAAGATGATAATTGTAGTCCAGCAACATTTGGGGTCTCAAGATTAAGAAACAGCATCCAGGAGAGTCAGCTATCCATTACTTTATTTCAGAGTGTTTATTCTTTTCTTTTTTTTTTCATAATTTTTAGACCAGAAAGCTGACAAAAGCTGAGAGGCAGAGGTTCAGTGAAGAAGTAGAGATGCTGAAGGGCCTGCAACACCCAAACATTGTCAGGTTCTATGATTCCTGGAAGACCATAGTCAAAGGGCAGATCTGCATTGTCCTCGTCACTGAACTCATGACATCAGGCACCCTGAAGACGTAAGTGGTTTTGCTTTTAGTGAGTCAGTCTATTCACTGAAAAACTGTGGTCTTTAGTTCATCATGATCCCAAGTAAAGAACTGCTGATATTTTATGTGGGACCCCTTTCTGCATTTTACTGAGAAATGGTTCTCAGAACAGAGGCAATTTTCATTTTAGCAGATATGATTCCAGCTTTAACTTAGCTAAGGACATACTGGCCCTTGTGCACATTATGCACCCTTCTTTGCACCTTGCTGTCATCCTTACCATTAGGTATGTACCTTTCCCTGCCATCCATGTAGTTCCACCATTGGATTCCAATGAATTAACGAAAACTAAAGGTGCTAAAAGCCAGCACAGTACAACATTTCATATTTAAGCTGACCATTCACTAAAAGATCCATGAATATTTCAGTTGGGTAGGTCATCTCCAGCCCATGTTGGGCCACCTTAACAATTCATTTTGTTAATTTGTGATAATGTTATCTATTTAAGAAACTTGTGTTGGTCTTTTTATACATTAGCTACCTAAAGCGATTCAAGGAGATGAAATTGAAAGTATTACAAAGATGGAGTCGTCAGATCTTGAAAGGTCTTCATTTCCTCCACACTCGCTGCCCTCCCATCATCCACCGTGATCTGAAGTGTGACAACATCTTTATCACAGGTCCCACCGGCTTTGTGAAGATTGGAGACCTTGGTCTGGCTACCTTGAAAAGTGCCTCCTTTGCAAAGAGTGTCATAGGTACAGCTATTTAACTCTTAGCCAGCTCTTTCTTGTAAGTGTATAGTAGATAAGAAGAGTGTAAAAGTATTTCTGGAAAGCTCTGTATTCCTTCGCTGCAGTTATCTTGATGCATTAAAAGATAGTGATGCTACTCAATCCAGAATAATTCTGTAGTCAAACAGGGTTGGACTGGGCTAGCAGGACCCAATGGGCCCGGCTCAGTCCTGCTCCCCAATCTCCACCAGTAGCTTTGGGTGCTTCTGTCCCACCCAGATCATGGGGTGGGTATAGGCTGATGGTGTGTATAGGAGTTTGCAACTGTGGGAGGCCTTGGAGGTGACAGCCCCAGTAGGCCACAGACACGCCAGTCTGAGGAATGTTGGAGGGCGGCACTGTACTCTCTGGGGCTTGCAAATGTTTTATCTGTTGTCCAGAGTGCAGCCAGACCCAGAAAAGGAAGTGAGAGAGAGGCCTTCATTAGGGCTATATAGATAATGAAGCAAAACTAGTTTCTGATTTTCTTGAATATTTGGCCTGGGGCCTAGTATTGGCACCTATGCATAAAAATTTTTTTGACCTAAACAGAGGTAGTTTTATTAGATTCAGTAACATTGCTAAACACAAAGTTGGAGATTAACTAAGTCTTTGTGGATTTTTCTCTTTGTTTCTATATGTTTTATCTGTAGGAAAATTCTATAAAAAATTGTAGTAGCCTTAAACTATGGTGAATGTTTCCCCTTTGGTGTAATGTCATTTTGTATGTAAAAACACAAAACATTCTTTGCCGTGCACTCCTCCAAGATTCAAGCTCCGTGAAAGACTAAATATTTGCCCTCAGCTGATTCTGACAAGGCAGGATATATTTTATTCCTTGTGCTGAAAAGTCCATAGAAACATAAAAATATTTACAAATGATGCAATGTGCTTAATGGCACAGCATAAAAATTATTATTATGCAATTTACAGAACATAAGGTTCATCATTTACCAATCAGATTTATTTGGTTTATTTGTCTTTGCTTTTCACTAATTTGCAAGGGATTTTCTTTCATAGTTATCTTTTGACATTCTAATAAAAGTATTTTTATGTTGCTTCTTTTTATAGTTAACATAGTGTATATTTAAGTGAAGAGCTTTGAAGCGCACTTCTGAAGATGCCTAAGGGGTTATTTACTTATGCACCCGAAGTGTGCAAAGTGCAGGTTTCTAATTACGCTACCATGTTTCTTACCATTATTTAAGCATTCATGTAGTGACCAGGGGTAGTAGTAGTCTGTGTGTAAAAATTGACACAATTGTATTTGCACTTTGACACAAATTAGATGCCATTGCACTGAAAGTTTGGTGTGCGTGATTTCTGTGATTAATGTGGTTGGAGAGGGTAATCTGTAGGCTACAGTTAGTAAATAGCCCCTCTAGACTAATATCTGGAAACTTAATGGATATTTCTGACAAACCCCATATTTTGCCAAGTTCTCCAAACCTGTAGCAAAAAGTTTTATTCTTACTTGGGAACCACCAACCCCAATGTTTTTTTCATAATTTACTGCAGGTACGCCAGAGTTTATGGCTCCTGAGATGTATGAAGAAAAGTATGATGAAGCTGTGGATGTCTATGCATTTGGGATGTGTATGCTTGAAATGGCTACATCTGAATATCCTTACTCTGAATGCCAAAATGCAGCACAGATATACCGCAAAGTGACCTCGGTAAGTTTCTAGACAATGTACAACATGCAGTGTTAAGGTGGCCATAGACGCACAGATAATATCGTACGAACCGAATTTTCGTCCGATATTCGTTGCGTGTATGGTGGAAAAAGAGCCCGCCGATATCGGCAGAATACTTGGATATCGGTCGGCTCATCGAACGGGCTAGATGGAAAATTTTGATTGGGTGCCTTTGAAGGGACCCAAACATCGGCCATTGTTAGTGCTGTATCGTCAGAAGAATTCTATTGTTTCTTCCCGTATATCTAGCTGTATATCTGATGATTCAGCTCTACACGTGTGTATTGAAACGAACAATCTTTCTTGGAAAGATCTTTTCCAAGAAAGATCTTAATTGTTACGTCTATGGCCACCTTTAGTAATTTATAAGATTAAACTTTGAAATGTAAAAGATATATATACGTAAAATGCACATGATCTTTAAAGTGGCAGGGCTAAACTCATTTAAACCTAAGTGATACATCTGAAAAATTCAGTTTTCTTGCAGGTAGAATGACACTGAATGCAAGTAAGGCAGACTTTTTCTTGAAAAAGAGCCCATAATGGTCTTGATATGTTAATTAAAGTAACTGAAGCTTAAGGGAGTCATAAAGTGTTTCTGCACATTTGTTGTGTTTACTTCTAACTAACCCACAGGAAACAGCAATTAGCTTTCATTGGTCTAACACAGAATAATGAATGGAAGCTGTTGTGGGTAGTAAGGGGGCAAAAGATAAACACTAGAAGAGTTTGGCAGCACTCATAGATCTAGGCCAGCCCAGTATCTCTTGGTGTTGCTAGAATTATCTCAAGTCTAGAAACTAGTATATTCTATCTCAATTGCATAGGGATTAACAAAGCATTTGGGATGTACTGTATCATAGTAAATAAACCGGCCTTTGAGATATCGCAAGTCTACATACACATACTGTACATCACTTGGTTTGGCCAAATAGCTCTTATTAAAATGTTGTTGTTTTTCCTAACTGAATTAAAGAAAGTGTCTGAGAGTTCATAAAACAGACTTTAAGACAGTGGCGAAACTACTAGGGGTGTAACTGCACCAGGGCCCACACCCCATTCGGGACCTGCCGCCAGTTCGCGCACACGCAAATTCACAACAATATCCGCTTCTGCAGGGAGTTACTACTTTAAGACCAGCACTGGGTTACCATAGAGAGAGAGAGAGTTGTTGCAAACACTTCAGGTGGATTCTTAACTGTGGTCAAGGGATGGAAGATTTAAATTATGATGGTAGATGTCAAGGTTGGGGTTGTTTTCTCTGGAAAAAAAGGCGCTTGCGAGGGGACATGATTACACTTTACAAGTACATTGGAGGACATTATAGACAAATAGCAGGGGACCTTTTTACCCATAAAGAGGATCAGCGCACCAGAGACCATCCCTTCAGACTAGAAGAAAAGAAATTTCATTTGAAGCAACGTAGGTGGCTCTTCACAGTGAGAACAGTGAGGTTGTGGAATGCACTGCCGAATGTTGTTGGGATGACTGATTCTGTAAATGCTTATAAGAATGGCCTGGATGATTTCTCGGACAAGCATAATATTAAAGGCTATTGTGATACTATATTCTATAGTTAATATAGATATGAGTATATATAATTTATGTTAGTGTATAGAGGGGTGTGTGTATGAATGCTGGGTTTTCATTTGGAGGGGTTGAACTTGATGGACTTTGTCTTTTTTCAACCCGATTTATCTATGTAAATATGTCCAGAAGTCAAGTAACCCATATTCCTAGAATATCTCTGTACAGCTAACTAATGACTTGCTAATGCTATGGGAACATCAGCAGAAGCTCAAGTAGTTCTGTTTTGAGTTATCCTTCTTTCTACCTATTGAGGGGTACCTCACAGTGCCTGCACATAAGGAAATGGGTAGAACTTTAGAGCGCATTAGAAGCTTAAACTCTCTTTTTGAACAAAAACTTGAGGTTTTAAGGCAATGGTTTAAGCTCCCATGTATAGACCTATACCAAGATCCCCTCAGGTATTAACCCATTTGAAGTTCTTTGCTCAAGCTTCATAGGAGAACCAAAGCTATCTCCCATTGGAAGAGGAAAACATGGAAAGGGCCCTCCAGAATATTAAGTTAGCTAACAAATTATGTCACTGCTATAAATCCGTTGTAAAGGAGAAGGAAAGTCATCTTGCACTTGGGGATGCCAAATGTTAGGCACCCCCAAGTGATTGCATATACTTACCTGAAACCCCCGGGCCGGTGCTCCTATCAGCAGAAAACTGCACCAGCCCGGGGTTATTCCAGCAAGCACCAACCGATCCTCTTCCGGGTTCTTCCTTCTTCAAATTGCCAGGGGCAGACACATGCGCAGTAGAACGAAACAGCCAACTTTTCGATCTACTGCGCAGCCGCGCAAAGAAATAGGAATACAGAAGAGGATCTCACCGTAGTGCTCACCGGAAGTACCCCGGGCCAGGGGTTTTCTGCTGATAGGAGCACCGGCCAGGGGTTTCAGGTAAGTATATACAATCACTTGGGGTGCCTAACATTTGGCACCCCCAAGTGCAAGATGATTTTCCTTCTCCTTTAAATGGCATGTGTCGCACCAAAGGCTAGCATATATTTACCAAGGACTACTGTCAAATTGTTTAAGCAATTGCTGGACCCATGATTTACTGACATTTTTTTGCGATTATTTTATGCCATGTTCTGTTTGCTGTCAAAACAGTAGCTCTTTTGTAGAAGGCATGCAGGGCACCTACACCATTACAGAAAATGTATGAGGAGGTCCTGGACATTAATACTATTCGAAACAAAAGTTACAGAAAACGTTGGTCCCTCTAGCACATAAAAACTCAAAGGTGCATACAGACAGACTGGTATATACAGACACAGAAATGTTATATATGTTTATTTAACTTAATTTCCTGATGTTTCCTGACATTACGTTTTTGTGCATGCAGTTGCAGCCTTTTGATTTTTCTGTTGAAGGCTACTTGCGTACTTGCTTAATAGATGAAAGAGAATCTTGTATCCTATAGGTAAACATGCCATCAAACTTGGAAATACTGGAGACTGGGTGATTAGTCAAAATATATCCCGCAGTTTAAGGTCATAAGAGACCAAGTGATCTCAGCTGAGATAAAACTCCTACTAAAACCTCACCTGTATGAATTTCTCGTGCATCCAAAAAGTGGTAGGCCAGATCCAAAGGGACTCCTTCAGAATGCTGTATACTGAAATTATCTTTACAATTAATACACCTTAAAATGACCTTTTATGTTGCAAAATGCCCTCTTTCAACCCAGAGTTTCTTCTAGAGAGCTGAGCCTCTCTCTGTATGCAGAGGAACTGGTACAGTAGGTGTACTGAATGATAACGAATCTTGGAACGACCCTGTGGTCATTCAGATGTGCAAGTTATGGAGCATCAGGGGAACTTTGTACTTACTGCCTCCCTACTGCTGGCTTAAGGAGGCCAAACACAGGCAGAGTTGAACTGCTGGGTCCTTTAGACCAATTCAGCAGCTTATCTGTCCATACATGGAGCCCTCCAATAGGGCCATCTGACCAAGATCTTATGAAAAATTGGAAAGATATTGATTGGACAGGTTTGATGCAGTCCTCACCCCAACAGCCTCTATTCCATTTGTTGTAATGGATTAGTCTGATATACCTTTGGCGGGCATATTGTCAAACAAGTGGATTTTATAATGAAGGCTACCTTCACAGAGAGAAATTTGCTTTGAATACCCAGAAATATTTCCAATTTAAGGGACTCAAACTTGTCCACATATACCTGTAAAGGTCACAGCTTTCTCATTCATACAATGTGTTTGTTGTATTGGAGTCCCTGTAATTGTCTTTTTTGTCCTAGACATTACTGATCCTGCTGCATGACATTCCATAAAGTCAGTGGATGACTGATAGGAAGTTGAGATAAGCTAGACAGTGTTGTTCCCAGAATACATTGTGTTCCAATGTTAATGAAGTTGAATGGAAGTGTTGTCCAAGGGTAATAAGGATAAACAATACTTAACTCTTTACTTCATGGCTTTCCAGACTTGTCTCCCGCAGCAGTGCATGTTTTACCAGCCAAGGTCAGGGCCAAAATGACAAATTGACCAGCAATAAATTTGCCCTGTCTTCCCTGAAATGGCTCTTCCAGGGCAGCCTCCTCACTCCTGCCCCTCAATCTCAACTGCCCAACTCACTTTGCCATTACAGTTCAACTTGACTTGATTTGACTTGAGTGAACCTCAAGAAAAACTTGTATGCTGTTTTGTTTGTAAGGTGATCTGAAAATGGCATAGGATTTTATTTGTATGTGTTTTGATTAAATCTATTTAAATAAAACCACCTGCCTAACTGGAAAGCTGCCAATTAGTTTAGAGAGAGAACCCTATATTTAACAACTGCCTTGAACTGGTATTAAATACATGGCTACGTGAGTGTTGGAATTTTTTTTAGCACTTTGATTAGACACAATGGTTTGGCGTGTTGACACACACACACTTCTTATTCCTTTCTTCCTTGCAAGTTGAATCCATGTACACGCATTTTACTACCTAGTGCAAATCTGCAGTACCTAGAGCTAAATTTTGTGCCTTTCTGCTCCGGGTCCAAGTACACTGAAATTCTGAGGATAAATATTGCATTGTTGATAAAGTCAAATGTGCT
The DNA here is from genome assembly GCF_017654675.1 of Xenopus laevis. NCBI lineage: Eukaryota > Metazoa > Chordata > Amphibia > Anura > Pipidae > Xenopus > Xenopus laevis. The sequence continues at coordinate 30,489,380 of NC_054388.1, forward strand.
GATCATTATACTTCTTTAGTAAAGAAGCCCTTATGGGGTCTCTTATCCATAAACATGATATCTAGAAAGTTCAGAATTACAGGAAGTTTTTTTTACATGATTTCCTTTGTAATAATAGCACAGAACATTGCACTTAATGGTAACCAAGCTGCAACCAATCCATATTGGTGGCAAAACAATATTGGCTTTATGTGATAAAACGTCACAATCACAAACCATTTTTTGCGACAAAATATTTAACAAAACTCCAGAACAGGTGTTAAAGGTTCACAATGCGCAATTAAGATTCGCAATGCAATGAAAGCCTAGCGAAGAATATTACATTGCAACAGGCGGATTTTTATATGCAACATTTTGCTCTTTGCAAATTTTATTACATTTCCCCCTTAGGGTATAGTAATCCAAATTATGGAAAGATCCCCTATCCAGAATACCTCAGGTCTTAAGTATTACATATAATGGGCCAGATTCAATTAGAAGTCTCCTTATTCATTTCCAGGTTGTCCCATAGAGCCAGAAAAAAAAACGTATCTCACTGTTTATCACATGAAAACTCGCATATAAGTTATTGATGAAGTAAAACATAAAATAATGTTCCTTCGTTGATTTAAATCTGGTCCAGTACAAGTATGGCACCTGTTATCCAGAATGCTTGGGACCTGGGTTTTTTTTGGTTCACGGATCTTTCCATAATTCGGAACTTACCTTAAGTCTACTAAAATAACCATGTAAACTATGTAAACCATGTAAACCATTAAATAAACAGAATAGGCTGGTTTTGCGTCCAATAAGGATTAATAATATCTTGGTTTGGATCAAGTGCAAGATGCTGTTTTAGTATTACAAAGAAAAAGAAAATAATTTATTTTTGGATTATTTGGATAAAATGGAGTCTATGGAAAACAGCCATTCTGCAATTCTGAGCTTTCTGGATAACAATTTTACGGATATAGGATCTCATACCTAAATATCCTTTACCTTATATTTTTTGCAGCAAGCCAGCTGTACACTGCATTGATGTCTGTATTTCTGCAGCCAACAGCACTTCCTTAATCAGAATTTTGTTTACAGGATTTCAGAGAATCTCTGCACATAAACATGGCACAAGGCAGTCATGCTCCTGACTATTATGTGATTACAGAGAGCCCTAATTTTATTAAGCTTGCATTCATGAATGTCTGAGAAGAACATGCTGGCATCTGATTATAGCAACATATGGTTAACGTTAGCAGATAAAGTCTATTTGGCCCTACTCTTTCAGCTATTTCAGCTGTAAATTGATTTTCTACAACATCATTGAATGCTATTAAATATGTTCTTTCTTTCTTATCTCATCTGCTTCTGGATCTCTCTTTACCCAGGAATGCCATCTGACCTTTGCTGCCAATGTTATTAGCACGGAATCAAGATAATAGAGATAGGAGGCTTGATACACTATACATCTATAACACTATACAACCAAATGTATCTGGCACCTGCCTGGCCAACATCTCATTATGAAACCTAAGGTATTAATAGGAAGTAGAAATTGGAACATTGTTGGTGGGATTTGCTTCTGCTTAGTTGCATTAATGAGGTCGGGCACTGATGTTGGAGATCAGCCTGCCTCTCAGTCAGTGCTCCAGTTCATCACTCAGGTGTTCTGTTGGGTTGATGTCAGAGATCTGTGCCAGTCAGGTTTTTCGACTCCAACCTCAGCGAACCAATTCTCCTCTTACCGTCATAATCATGTCACCCTCAAAATCATGCTGACACAGGAAAGAGCATTCTCCAAATTGTTGCCACAAAGTAACAAAGTCAGATTTGTCAAGTAAATGCATGGTATCCAAATCCATAAACCTCTTATACACAAAGACCTACAATTTTCAAATGCAGTCAGCCACAAGTCTCTGTGCTCTGTTTCAGAGTGACCACTTTTTTGCCCTATTTACACTGCCACAGAGGTCATAAATTACACAAATTCCAGAGAATAGATCTCATGCCTGTATGACATTGAATTATTTTCACTCGCTGGATTCAAGCTGTATCCCATTACCCTTAAGGCTATAGATAAAAAGACACAATAAAATCCTATAGCATATATGCACGAAGCATCAGTTTTTACAGAAGTTTTGGTGTGGTACCCTGACAAATGCCCCATTTCAAAGCATTGTCATCTACTGTAGTTGTTGTCAGTCTACTGTGGCTGGGTCAGAAGACTTGTCCCAGCAACATTGTTTACCACTTTAAACACATGTAAAAGCCAAGTCAGAACATTCAGTATAACAGTAACTAATGGCATGAGATAGCACCAAAGACTGAATGGAAATGTTCAAATACATATAAGGGTGTCTCCAGGGAAATTTATAGATATTGAGACAAGATGTAAAGTATGGGAACTGAACCAAATCCCCTGCAAGATGGACTGTAGTAATGGTAACCATGCATATGAGGGCAATGGAAATTAAGGGATGCAAAATGTAATGTATTGCTTGTGCAGAAGGAACCAGTTGATAGTAATGCCAGATGTTTTGGCTGAATGTGTCACTAAGAATGAAGCCTAACTGGAACTGAGGGAAAAGGAAAAATAATATGGACAAAGCTTACTTCTCTCTGCTACGTGGGATTATATATGAGGTACCATTTTAGTATTACAGAGAAGAATGTAATTGTTTTTAGAAATTTAAATTTTTTTGATTTTGATGGAGTCTATGAGAGATGGCCTTCCCTTAATTCAGAGTTTTCTGGGTCAATGGTTTCCTGATAATGGATCCCATTCCTGTGTTTACTAAAATCTGAGATTTATTAAGGGGCAGATTTATCAAAGGTCGAGGTGAATTTTCAAATGAAAAAATTTGAATTTCTAGCTATTTTTTGTGTACTTCGACTAGGGAATAGTCCTTTGGTGTCAATTGGTGGACTGAAAAACTGAAAACTACGAATTAAATTTGATCGAATGTGCTATTCCTTTGATTCGAACAATTTAAATTAGGCCGAATACGCACCTATTCGATCGAAAATGGATATATTCAACCCAAAAAAACCTTTGACTTAATTTTGGTTGGTCTTTTTGAATTGGAATTTCAACATTTTCGAATTTCGAAATTCGACCCTTGATAAATATGCCCCTAAGTGTTAACACCATGAAAACCTCTAATGCAAACATTTTGCCAGGTCAAAGTTGTTGAGGTCTTATAGAAGTTATTGGGAGCTGCACTGATCCTATTGGACCATTTTTAATCAGTTCGGACTTTTTTGGTTTTAGAGAAAATGGAGAATTCTTTTCATACTTACCGTAATTCTCCTTTCCTGGCCACTCTCCATATCAGCATTACAATTGGGAGGCCCCTCCCATCCCCGCCCATAGACCAGACCGTCCCTCCCTCTAAAGTTATAAAGGTATCCCAAGAACCTCCCCACCTTGTCTAATACCAAGTTTAAGTTCTGGAGGGGTGGGTAATGCTGATATGGAGAGTGGCCAGGAAAGGAGAATTACGGTAAGTATGAAAAGAATTCTCCATTTTCCTGGCCACTCCATATCAGCATTACAATTGGATATACCAAGCCATGCTATCCCAATGGGTGGGAAAAAACACAGTAAACCAAACTGCTGAAAATAATTTTATGAGGAGAATGCGAGATGAGCTCCAGCTGCAAATGCATGATTGCTGGAACAAGGCAGATCCAGATGATAGTGTTTTACAAAGGTTCGGGCTGAGGACCATGAAGCAACCTCACATATCTGCGTCGTAGGCACCTCTGCCAAGGCTGCCCATGAGGTAGAAACAGCCCTCGTGGAATGTGCCCTTAAACCCTCAGGTGCTAGCTTGCCTTGGGCTTGATAGGCTTTGGAGATACATATGGACATCCATCTACTGATGGTGGATACTGCGGCTGCATGACCTTTTCTGCTGCCAGCTGGGATGATAAACAATCTACTGGATTTTCTGAAGGCTTTTGAAACTTCCAGGTAGCGTTTTAGGCAACGTACTGGGTCAATCTTTGGAAGATTCTCAGAGTTCTGCATATCCTCAGAAAAGATTGGAAGGACCACTTCTTTCTTTAAATGGAATGTTGAGACAACCTTTGGTAGAAAAGATTTTTCCGTCTTCAGGATCACTTTGTCATGAAAGAAGGAAATATGTTCCGGAGAGCAAGAAAGGGCCTGCAATTCCCCTACCCTGCATGCAGAGGCTATGGCTAGCAGGAATAGGGTTTTGAGAGTGAGACACCAGGTAGAGATGGATTCCAGGGGTTCGAAAGGAGATATGGATAGAGATTTTAAAACAATTGGAAGGCTCCAAGCTGGAAGCACTTTATTCGCAGGAGGACGAAGTTTTAGAGCTGCCTTGAAGAATCTTTTAACCAAAGGCTCTTCGGACCAAGCCTTTCCCGATAGAGCTGAGAGAGCAGAAGAATGGACCCTAAGGGTTCTATACTGCAGGCCTTTGTCTAGGCCAGACTGGAGAAACCCCAGAATTTGAGAAAGAGAAGGTTCTTCCAAGGTGTCTTGACTGCTGGAGCACCAAGCCAGAAAGGATTCCCATACTCTGTAGTAAGTAGAGGAGGTAGAGGGTTTCCTTGCCTTGAGCAGGGTTTCTACTACTTTCTCAGGTAATCCTAGCCTTGCCAGTCTCGAGCGCTCAACCTCCAAGCATGAAGGGACAGAGCTGCTGGATTTGGGTGTAGAAGAGGACCTTGGTTCAATAAATCCTTTCTCCTGGGAAGAGGCCAGGGAGGGCCTACTGATAGACTGAGAAGCAGCGGGTACCAAGGCCTGCGTGGCCAATTCGGAGCAACCAGAATTAACTCGCTCTTGTCCTGAATGGTCTTCAAAAGGACCTTGAGGATGAGAGGGAATGGAGGAAAGGCATAAGCTAGGGTGAATGACCAAGGGTGAAGAAACGCATCCAGCCCTTTCGCTGTAGGGGAAAATTTCCTGGAGAAGAATACTGGAACCTTCGTGTTGGAACTCGTTGCAAATAGGTCGACTACCGGAAAACTCCATCTCTCTCCCAGCCTCTGGAAGACTTCTGGATTCAGGGACCACTCGTGATTCGAGATGGTGTTGCGACTTAGAAAATCTGCTTTCTGATTGTTTATGCCTGGCAGGTAATCTGCTGTTAGCAAGCAGAGATTCTTCTCTGCCCAGTCCAGGATTGGTTGGACTTCTTGAAGTAAGGATCTGCTCCTGGTTCCCCCCTGCTTCTTGATGTAGCTCACAGCTGTCGTGTTGTCTATCAAGAGCTTGACTGCTGATCCCTGAAGAATTTTGGAAAAATGAAACAAGGCTAATTTTGCTGCTCTTATTTCTATTATGTTCGAAGGAACATTGACCTGCCGAGAGGGCCACATTCCCTGAACCCACTGCGAGCCCAGGTGTGCTCCCCAGCCTAGAGATGAGGCATCCGTGATTAAGGTTCTCCATTGAGGCTGAAATAGAGGAAAACCCTGTGTCAGATTTTTCTCCGACATCCACCACTGGATTGAGTCTTTGAAAACCTGGGAAAGAGGGATTAACTGGTTCCAGTCCTTTTCCCACCTGTCCCAATGATCCAAGAAGAGGAACTGAGCTGGTCTCATATGCCATCTTGACCACTTTGTCACCGGAATGGTGGAAGCCATGGAGCCTATCAAAGACATCAGTTCTTTTGCCGAGACCTGGTTCTTGATCTGGAAGCTCGAAGATAGACTGATAAGGGTACTGACCCTCTGGGGGGGAAGGGACACCAACCCCTCCTGAGTGTTGAACCATGATCCCAAGTAAACCAGGGATTGTGATGGAGTCAGTTGACTCTTCTCTATATTTATTAACCACCCGTGGTTTTCCAAAAAACTGATAACCCGGTCTCGGTGATGTATTAAGGTGCTCTTCTGTTTTGCTGAAACCAGGATATCGTCGAGATAGTGCCAAATCGGAATGCCTTCTAGACGGAGAGCTGCAACCAAGGTGACTAAAACTTTTGAAAAGACTCGTGGGGCTGTGGACAACCCGAAGGGCAGACATCGAAATTGGAAATGCTTCCCTGCTATTGCGAAGCGAAGGAAGCGCTGGTGAGACTCGGCCACAGGGATATGCAGATAGGCATCCTGCAAGTCTATGGAGAGAAGCCAATCCCCCGGATGCACTGTGGCAATGATCGAGAAGATGGACTCCATTTTGAATTTTTGAACTCTCAGATGCTTGTTGATAAGTTTCAGATCCAGAATGGGTCTCCATTCTCCCGAAGCCTTCTTTACTAAAAATAGGACTGAGTAAAAACCCATCTTCCTCTCCTCCAAAGGAACTGGGATGATCACTTTTTCCTCCATTAACCACCTTAGATGATGGTTCAATGCCTCTCTTTTTGGCCCTCTGGGGTAAGAGGAGACTACGAAATGGTCTTCCGGAGGAATTGAGGTGAACTCTAGAAAGTATCCCCTTCTTAAGATGTCCAGTACCCACTGGTCTGAGATTGTGGAGAGCCACTGTCCCTGGAAACTTGCCAACCTGGCCCCCACTTTCCTCGTCATGGACGGATAGTCAGGAAGATTTCTTGATGAACTGGGATGACTTGGACTTTTCCCCTCTATGAAAAGATGTGTTTCCCTTTTTCCATGGGAAAGACTTTGGAGCTTCTCCCTGTGGTCTGGAAGACTGCTGAAAGGGTCTAGCTCTTCCTGATTCCCGAAAAAAAGAGGATTTGAAAGGCATGGCTTTCTGCTTATTTTTTCCCTGAGGTAAAAACAGACTTTTACCCCCCGAAGCCTTTGAAATGACATCATCTAGTTTGGCGCCAAAAAGACGTTGACCCTCAAAGGGAAGGGTACAGAGACTCATCTTGGATGACATGTCTGCTGACCAAGACCTGAGCCACAGAGCTCGGCGAGCCCCTACTGAGATGGCCATAGAACGAGCTACCAACCTGGTTAAGTCCACAGCTCCTTCTGAGATGAAACCAGTGGCCAATTTAAGTTCTGCTAGGCTAGAGGAGATCTCCTTTTTATCAACACCTTCCGCTAGCGCTCGGTCAATGTTGTCTATCCAAAAGGACATAGCCTTTGCCACGGATATCAAGGCAACCGCTGGCTTACAGGCTGCCCCTGACACTACAAAATTCTTTCTTAAGAGAGAGAGAGAGAAAGAGAGAAAAGGAGGGACCTACCTAGCTTGGAGGGCAGAGGCGATCGAGGCTGAGGAATCCATACCCAGGACAAAAGAACCTGAGCCAAGAGCAAGAGTGAATATGTAAGAAACACAGAAGGGAGACAGTAGAAGCACGCGCAAGGCAGAAGAAATACTTACCCACGGAGAAGGAGAAAAAGTAACCCGAACCGGCAGGCAGTACTCCCAGGGGAGCCCAAGCAAACAGGAGGCCAGCGCAACCCCCCACGCAGTTTTAAAAGATCGCGGTCCGGAACTGACGTGCGGTTCCGCAACAGCCCCTAATCCAAGATGGCCGCCGGTCTCGCGAGACTTGGGACTCGCAGAGAAAGCCCAGAACGAACGCGCGTGCGCGAGGTAGATCGGGCGCCATTTTGGATAAGGGAACAAGGAACGGAACGAAAGGGAAAAAAGGGATTCCTTGCAACACAGGCAACCTAGAATGGCCACCTCCATGTCGCGCCTCTTGAAGAGCAGTGCGAGATAACCAAGGCAGTGAAAAAACCTGGGGGTGTCATTTCGCATGGACACTTGCCAATCCCTAACTTTGCAAGAGAGGGAGGAAAGTGAGGCACTCTGTCATGATTCACCTAGAGGGGTTACACGCCAATCCAGGGAAGGTAAGCCAAGCTAGATATGACCCTGAGACAGTCCTGAACGGAGGACAGAAAGAAAAAAGACAAGGTGGGGAGGTTCTTGGGATACCTTTATAACTTTAGAGGGAGGGACGGTCTGGTCTATGGGCGGGGATGGGAGGGGCCTCCCAATTGTAATGCTGATATGGAGTGGCCAGGAAAGGGAGTTTAGTTGTGGTTTCAGAAACCTCAAAAACCAGGATCAAGCATTTATAAATAGGCCTCTAAATGTACTTAAATACTTAAAACAGTATTGATACTGTGCATTGATTAGATTGGTATTTGAATGATGGAAATGACGTTTGCATAGCAAATACCTGGCTGATGCAAAAAGAAGTCCACCAATTGCCTAAATTGTAAGAAATTAAAAATAGTACCTGAAACTTGTAAAGATGAACATCAAATTGACTAATTGCTTCTAATGTGTTTGTAAAAAAAAGTATATTTTGCTCCTTACATCTGTTTTCCTCTAATAACAATTCATGTGTATTCTTCCCTAGATGATAAAAATTAAACTTGTTTTTCTTCCCTTTGGGCATTGCCATAGATAGTTCATGACAAATGGCAAACTGATTAATACTTGTCCTGTCACATTTACTGCATAGCTGCATGCCAAGTACAAGTACAAATAATGTGCTCCTTTCTGGGCACTCGGCAAGGAAGGGGTCCCACTGCCAGATACCGACATAATATTCTATAATGCTTGTACTAAACAAACCTGTCCCGAGGCATATTAGTAACTGTCTGTTAATGGAAACTTAAAGCCTATATATATATTGATGCAATCAGCTTAATAGCTTCACATTCATAATACGGAAGCATGCGTTTGCTGGGTGCTGGAGCAGAAAGCGGAAAGGGCCAGTATGATGCTGATTTGTGCAGAAGTTGGCACAGAATACATTATGCGCTGGTATTAAAATCTGGAGTCTTTCCATAATTTAGTGGCTCCAGAGAATCCCAGAAGAACATCACAGTCCTTTACTCTGGGCTTCTATTTGTATAATAAAGGTTAGAGGTGCTAGACATAGGAGACAGAGAAAGTAATCTACAAAGATTTAAGAGGACACTTTAGATAATCATTTAAACCCCATTTTAAGGATACATGGTTTATCATTATACAGTATATACAGCATCAAATACTTTCTTTTAGAAAAGGGCCTAAGAACATTGCCAGTTTTGGACATGATCTCAGATGTACAGTATAGAAAATTAGCCGAACAACACAAGCTGGTGTAGCGGGGATCACCCCTGCAAGTTTATTTAGTCAAGTGATGTAACGTTTCGGGGGCGTGCCCCTTCATCAGACATGCAGATTCACTCCAAAACAGTGTTTAAAAACCCTTAGTGATTTGCATAATTGCAATTGAGGAGTATAATTTGAACTGTTATCTTTAATGGAAATTGTATCCAATTTTTAAGTGCTGTTGGAATGTATCCAACTTTTAACACTCTTAGAATTGGTGTCTTTGTATTTTTACATCAAGGTTCTAGTCTAGTTTGAATTACTAATTTTTGATCTTTTATAGATAATGCACTGAACAACCCACTATCCAGGGACAGCTTGTGGATAGGGTAAGATAGTCTTATATACTGTCGTTACTTATTATCGGAATAATTGCCTTGTTCATTGCATACAATTGTATTTGTGTTTTTTCTTTATTTATTAGGTTTTGACTCTTCTTCCTTATAATTACTGATTTTTTCATATATAGTTTTTTTGCACAAATTTTACACCATTTCTTCAAGTTTTACACAAGGGAGAGTCCTGTAGAGAAGAAGATTTTTTCCAACTTGAAATTGGGACTATTATCCGCACAATTGGCCTCATATTTATCTAAATTATAAAGGCTTCACCTTTTAATACGTTTTTTTAAACAATGCTTATAAAGTTTTTATGGCTTTTGTATAACACAAATATTTCTACGTTGTATCATTGTTCACATTGTTTAATATATTCACACATATATGTGCAATTATGCAAATCACTAAGGGTTTTTAAACACTGTTTTGGAGTGAATCTGCATGTCTGATGAAGGGGCACGCCCCCGAAACGTTACATCACTTGACTAAATAAACTTGCAGGGGTGATCCCCGCTACACCAGCTTGTGTTGTTCGGCTAATTTTCTATATAGATACGATTGGGAGAGGCGCCGACCCCTCCAGCCAACACCGGGCATCGACTATCAGGAGAGACTCTGGGGAAATTAGGTAATATATTTGCTCTCAGATGTACAGTACCATGCTATAAGGGTCATTTACCAGACTCCCTGGTAGAGAGCACAATATTGTACCCCTTATTTCTCAATTACAGTGTATTTGCAGCAGGCATTTGAAGTGCAGACTGGACTAAATCCAGTGCAAGATGCACGGTGCAGCATAAATGGTTCAAGCGGTAAGCAGGGCCCAGCTGTGTCCTTATTTTGCCACATTTGCTAACTTGTTAGCAGGATAGAAGGCGTGTATGTACTTTCCCAGCCTGTCCCACGTAAATACAGTGCTGCCGTTCCCGATCCTGAAATTAACTTGCTCCTGCATTGTTCACACCTGATACCTGATACAATGTATAAATCACACCTTTAAGACCCTGTATTGTTTACGCCTGTTAGGACCTGCATTGTTCACACCTTTAAGACCCTGCATTGATCATACCTAAGAGTCTACATTCTGTTCATCCTGATAGGTTTCCCTGTCTTTACCATCTACCTGTGATCAGTGGCGATCTAGTGGCTGCCTGAGGCAGCAACACCGATGCCGCCCCCCTCTCCCGCTCTGCACTTAAAAGTTTTGCGTCGGATCGGGTCAAAAGGGGCTGCATCGCTAGCGCAAGAGCGCGTACTGCACTTTCTGTACTAGCAGATCTGAATTTCTGGTTTAAAAAACGGAAATTCGGCTCTTAAAGTTACAGGAGGCAGCTTTTTGCTGCCCCTTTTAACTGGCTGTTCACTGCCACCAGAGGCAAGGTGCTCACCTTGCCTAATGGCAGGAACGGCCCTGCCTGTGACTGCTGTACCCTACCTGTGTATGCCAAATTGCCATATTCTGCTTGCCCTACTCTGCCTGTGTGTGCCATACTCTGTCTGCCCTAATATGCCTGTGTGTGTCATACTCTGCCTGCACTATGTTCCCTTTGTGTGCCATACTCTGCCTGTCCTATGCTCCTTGTGTGTGCCATACTCTGCCTACCCTATTCTCACTGTGTGTGCTATACTCTGCCTGCCCTATGCTCCCTGTGTGTGCCATACTCTATCTGCCCTATGCTCCCTGTGTGTGCCATACTCTGTCTGCCCTATGCTCCCTGTGTGTGTCATACTCTGCCTGCCCTATGCTCCCTGTGTGTGCAATACTCTGTCTGTCCTACTCTGTCTGTGTGTGCCATACTCTGCCTGCCTTACTCTGCCTGTGTGTGCCCTACTCTGCCTGCCCAACTCTGCCTGCCCTACTCTGCCTGTGTGTGTTATACTCTGCCTGTGTGTGCCATACTCTGCCTGTCCCACTCTGCCTGTGGAAGGTGAACCTCAGAGCTGTTACACTTAAAGAGCCATTCACGAGGGGACCTACATTTCCGTGACATAAATGGAAGTGATGTCACGCGCATGCATGTAACCTCTCCTGAAGCCCCAGAAACAGTGCAGAGCATGCGCATGTTGCTATGCTGACGTCACTGAAAAGGTCTACGCATGTGCACATCTGATATTTTAAAGCAAATCGTGGAAAAGGTTGTCAGAAATCGGGGGAACGCGTTAACTGGATGGGAGATGAGGGGAAACAGCCTAAAATCTGGTAACTCCCCATAAAATCGGGGGAGTTGACAGCTCTGGAATCTGGTTGGGGGGTTTGTTAACATTTGGAAAAACTTGTTTAGGGGTCCCCAAGGTGTTTAATTTTGTGCTGGGGTTGGCTGCGCTATCCACATGGGAGGAGGAGACATATGGATTTAATGGTGCATTTTAATATGATAAGCTTTTTTTCACATATGAGTGATATCCCTGCAGTGAACACCAACCATTTGGTTTTTTGGTGTGCTACCATTCTTGTGAAAACATGGGTGTAGTTTAAAAGGGGAGTGGTCCACTCAGGCTTCCATTATCTGCTCTCTACCACCTAGGCCAGAAAAATTGTAGCCATAGAAGTTTGACAGCACTGGTTTAGTATATAGTAGAATTGAGGCCAATTTTTTATTATGTTATTCACAAGTGGGGCTTCTTTTGCCTTACTACAGAGTATCAAAAGTATCAAACCTTCTCTAAATAGTTATCAGTATATTTGCAAGAAGGAGCTGCCTTATTGCGTTCACCAGCTTGTCTTGCAAATGGCACAGTGATCATAAATAGATGCAGCAGATCCACTGTGGTCTCACTGAAATGCACAAATATGGAAGAGGTTTTAGCACACTGTTAGCTTTGCCCTTGGAAAATAAATATATTTTGCATTTCTCAGAGATAAAGAAGAGCTTGTTTCTAATAACATTTTTGCTTCACCCAAACAAATACAGACTCCAATAGTAAACCTAAAAATAGACCAGGAAGAAATATATGAGTGTTCAGCTCATTGGCAGTGTCTTTATTTGATTTGAATCTAAAAAATCCCCCCCGTGAGCTGCACACCTTAATTCAGGGTTCATGGAAGCTCCCGCTCTGTTCAAATCCTGTGTCAGCCAACAGCATTTATGTCATGTTTTGCAGCACAGACATGAATATGATTATTTATCATGGGATTAAAATAATTTTGGATTCCTGCCATGCAAAAAACATTAAAAAAAAAAAGTGGTTTGACTTTATGATTGACCTATGGTCACTGCTTGTACCTGGCATCATTGTTTTTATAAAGAGGGTGACTTTTTATATATGCCTGTACCTTTGCTAAAAGAATAAAATGGCATGTCCACCCAAACTCAGTTTTATTCACAATTTTTAATGCAAAATGAAAGACAATATTATTCACAGATTTCTAATTGCAGTGATTGGCAGCAGTGCTTGTTTTCAAAAGCAATGATGAACATGTAGATTATTGCATGATACAAAATGCCATTTGGGTGGAGATCCCCATTTAATAGCAGGTAATCAGAAGAACCATAGAGCAGCAGAGGAATATACTAGTGATGCTAATTGATACACCTATGGCAGAGGATGCTCATGACAAGTCCCAGCATCCTTGCAAGGGTTTGAAAATATCTGGTAAAGCAGAAAGTGTCAAATATAGTCCCCCTTATGCTCCTCTTCTACGGTGCAAATGATCCTGGAGACCAAAACTCCACAGCATATTCTAGATGGCACCTTACCAGTGCTTTGTAAAGGGGATGAACTACCTTTTCCTCCTGTGAATCTATACCCCTTATATAGGGTCTATATCAGACTGCCAGACATTCCTATATGGCTGCACAGATCTTTGCATAATTCAGTTACTTGCATCTCCCTCTTGAAATTGCATTGTCGACTAAAGGGTTCATTTTTGCACAATTGCAACCGGCATGTGCAGTCACTATAAAATGGACTAAATTGTTGGGCATATTGACATATGGCATCCACACATACTCCTTGCACTTCCATATAGTTGCACCATGTGCCATTGCATTCATGCTGCATCTTCTGCTAAATTAAGCCTATTGATGCAAAAATACCCTGGAGTTATCCCCACCACCTCTAACCAGTGCTGTAATTCTAGTTTTCCCACAGTTAAGAAGTGCAATATATTTAATTCACTAAAACTCACACACGTAATTGGGTCGGGCACAGTTGTGACAGATGCTAATCGCAGCAATTATGCTGAAATGTTACTAACTGATGTTAGTTACTACTACTTGTAATGATGTTGCCCACTGATGTTACAGATGATTCTACTAGCTGTCTAGCTGATTTTACTAGCCGGTACTACTAGTCGATGTTACCAGCTGATGGTACTAGTTGGTGTTACCAGCTGATTATTCTAGCTGATACTTACTTAGTTGCAGTCTACTTTGCTTTAAAGGGGAACTATCGCAAAAATGAAAATGTAATATAAGCTTCATCATACTGAAATAAGAAACTTTCTAAATACAATCAATTAAAAATGCTTTACCTTTCTGAAATAATCAAGTTTATCTTTACTATTCCTCTCTCAGCATCTGTTTCCCCTCATTCTGTCTTCATTCAGCAGTTGGGTGTCAGATGAATGATCCAATATATCTTATAGAGGGGCTTATTTTGCCTAGAAGATAGATGTATTAGAGCTCACTCTATTAAAATCACCAGACATCATGTCTCTCTACATGCAGAATTTGTGCAAAAGGCCGTTATTTTGTTAGATTTTGTTTGTACTGGAATCAGTTATTTGAGTGAGCTCTAATACATCTGCTAGGAAAGGGATATATTGGATCATTAATCTGACACCCAACTGCTGCATGATGACAGAAAGAAGAGAAACAGATGCTGAGAGAGGAATAGTGAAGATAAACTTGATTATTTCAGAAACAATGCAGAATGTTTAATTGATTGTATTTAGAAGGTTTCTTACTTCAGTATGAGGAAGCTTATATTACATTTTCATTTTCGCAATAGCTCCCCTTTAAGGACTGCTTATATACAACCTATAACCACTTGTTTGTATATGCCATTGATGCAACAGGGTTGCTGTACATACTTTCTGGTACTGTGACAATTAAGCCTCGGGAAGTGAATAAGAAGCCTTATCCTTTATCAGAAGTCCTGTTTTTCCCAACCATTGACCAGCCAATAAAGTACCAAGGCTGAATGCTCCTTGGGTGATCATAATGACTTGTTCCTTCCACAATACCTTGTGCAAGAGTGTTCCGTTCCCGTAGATATCTGAAAGATTGTACCCGTACACACGCCAAGTGAATGTTAGGAGGAAAATGGCACTTTCTAAATGAAAACTGGATATGCTTTACCTTGAAGAAAAATATTTTGCTGTTCTCCCAGTAAAAGGAGCGTAACCTTTTTTGAAAGTCTCCTGGCTCATGTAGAGTGAGTCACGGTACTAGTGCTTTTGTAAGTGTAAAGGTTGACTGTCGCCTGTGTAATAGTTTCCTGCATCAACAAGTAGGCAGATACAGAGCACGCCCTCTCTCTCTCCAATGATCTCCTGCCCTGGAATCCATGAACTACGCTATTAACCAGGGCTGCACAAGCTCTGCATTCATCCTAAGTTCCCAGGTGCCAGAGAAAACAAACCAGAGAGAAAGCTTAAAAATATTGCTTACCACCGACGTACTGCCTGTGCTGTTCTGAGCAATCAGAAGCCAAATGAGGTATGGAAAATTTGGATGTCATTTCTTGTCACTTACTCCAATACAGTTCAGCCCTATACAATGTAATGGCCTTTATGTGAATGTTTATATTCAGCCTACCCAGTGCTTTTGGGGTAAGTATGTACCACCTTTGTGATTTGTGGGCCATTCTTTGAGGGAGATCTACTTCAGGAGTTGCCAAGTGTTCTTCTGCACCTCATGGTTCAAATAGTCCCATCAATTCTTAGCTGGATTGGACCATTGTACAACTTTCACCTTTTTGTTCATAAGCCATTACAGTGTTACTCTGGTCTTGTGTTTGGAATTAAGAACGACAAATGTTTAAAAACGGGCATGTATTACAGTTATGCATACATCATTATTTTCCAAATACACTTTCTAACCAAAGGGACCAATCTGATGCCATCTGTAACCCAATCAACTAAACCAGTGCAAATATAAAGAAATTAAAGTAATGTAGTCAGTTTGCAGAAAGAGTGCCACATCTTTTTCCAGTCTTCTGGGGGGCTTGGGTGAGATTGGGGTATAGATCTTTTTACAAGATTTCTGTACTGAGCATGCACCCTCCTATAATTGCTGCACAAAAACAAACCTGATCTGAAGCCTCTCCAATTTGCCTCAGGGAGAAAAAAATTCCTTCCTGACTCCAAAATTGCAATCGGACTAGTCCCTGGATCAACTTGTACTATGAGCTATCTCCCATAACCCTGTATTCCCTCACTTGCTAAAAAGCCATCCAACCCCTTCTTAAAGCTATCTAATGTATCAGCCTGTACAACTGATTCAGGGAGAGGATTCCACATATTCACAGCTCTCACTGTAAAAAACCTCTTCAGAATATTTAGGTGGAACCTCTTTTCTTCTGTCGGAATGGGGGACCTTGTGTCAGCTGGAAAGACCTAATGGTAAATAAAACATTAGAGAGATTATTATATGATCCCCTTATATATTTATACATAGTTATCATATCACCCCTTAAGCGCCTCTTCTCCAGCGTGAACATTCCCAATTTGGCCAGTCTTTTCTCATAGCTAAGATTTCCAATACCTTTTATCAGCTTAGTTGCCCTTCTCTGTACCCTCTCTAATACAATAATGTCCTGTTTGAGTGATGGAGACCAAAACTGTACGGCATATTCTAGATTCGGCCTTACAAGTGCTCTAGTGGAAGTGGAAGTGGAAGAATGACTGCTTCCTGACTTGAATCAATGCCCCTTTTAACACAGCTCAAGACCTTATTTGCTCTTGATGCTGCTGACTGGCATTGCTTGCTACAGCCAAGTTTATCATCTACAAGGACTCCAAGATCATTTTCCATAATGGATTTGCCTAGTGCAGTCCCATTAAGGGTATACGTGGCTTGGATATTTTTACATCCCAGGTGCATGACTTTACATTTATCAACATTGAATCTCATTTGCCACTTAGCTGCCCAGATTGCCAGTTTGTCAAGATCATGTTGCAAGGATGCCACATCCTGGATGGAATGAATTGGGCTGGAGAGTTTTGTGTCATCTGCAAACACTGATACATTACTTACAATTCCTCGTTTGGTAAGCAGAAGAGGAATGTGCCGAGAGTGCAACTGTTGGGGGGGGGGCAGGTTGAGGGTTTCTAAGGCCTCTGCTGCCTTCTTCAGCCCTTTAAGTATTCAGCACACAGAGCTGGATTGGAGCTATACTTCATCATGGCTTTCCAAGTCTTTAATTGCTGCAGTCTTCACTCCAGTCCATAACATGCAGTCAATCCACTACTTTGCACAGATCCATCAACTTCTGCCCCACCCCGAACTAGAATATAGTCAGATAGAGGATGATAGAAAGAACCCAAATAATCCTTTTGTTTAAATGTTATTGAGAGGATTTCTCTCATAATGCAAAGAGGGTGATGGCAAACAGACAATGGAATTACCATTCAGAGCAAAACTTTTGATGTTAATCATTTGACATTGGGTGGAATTTAGAAAGCAAAGTTTCGGGGAAATTCGTTCAAGATTTATATTCCCGTAAACAGTATAGTATACATATATAACTCTATGACCACAAAACATACGTATATATCAAACATGATAACAGAGGTAAGATTTCTTACAAATCCCCACCTAGAGGGAACTGCCTACAAGAACAAAGCCCTCAAAATGCACAAAAACATACATTGTTGCTGTGGTTAGGATCATAATTCTTCAAAGTGAACCAGCAAGCATATGGGCCGTAAAAGGATATACTGAGACACAATTTTGCGTTTCCCTGTGTTATATATAATGAGGAAGCTTGGTGTAATCTATTTGGTATAGTTATGGGATCTGTTATCTTAAAATCCGTTATGCAGAAAGCTCTGAATTACAGAAAGACCTTCTTCTTTAGACTCCATTTCATCCAAATAATAGCATTTTTTAAAAATTATTTCAGAATAAAACGTTGTACTATATCCCAACTAAGATATAATTAATCCTTATTGGAAGCAAACCCAGCCTATGGGTTTAATTAATGTTTAACTGTTTTTTAGTAGACTTATGGTATGAAGATCAAAATTATGGAAAGATCCTTTTTCTGGAAAATCCCAGATCCCAATGATGCTGGATTACAGGTCCCATAGCTGTATTGTAGAACCTGTATGGGAATGTTCAAGGTAACCCAGGTGGCCAGCAGGTTCAGGTTCCATGAAAAGGACTGGAGGGAGTTATGTATAGTCTTTTGGCTTCATTTTGAGGAGGAGATACGCTATAAATATGCACACATTCAGTCTCTAAAATTATGTATAATTCCTAGGATCACTAGCGTTAGAAGGCAAAAACCAGATTTATGGCGACCATGGGCAAAAGGTGATTTTTGTGTTTGGGGAGGCTAACAAAACATTTTCTACACAGACTATTCTTAAATCTTTTATAGATATTTTATCATTTTTTATAGAATCAAGGCTAAGGCTAAAACTTACAGTTATTTTTAATTTCTGTTACATATCCTTGTATTCAGGCATCTGTGTATCTTCAGGACCGTTTAATTGCTTATCTTAAATTGTTACAAAAGTATCTTAAGTGCACCTGCCATGTATTTCGGGCTCTCTGCCAAAAGCCAATTATGTTTGTATCTTTTTCTGGCTGTTCAGTGCAGGAGATCAAAGAGAAAGACATTTCAGTAATAATCCGGGACTGTGGGTTTAGCTGTCAAAATCATGACTGTCCCGCGAAAAACGGAACAGTTGGGAGGTATGCGTCTGGAACTCTTGCACCCAGATGATTAAAATAAAATGGACTTTAGAATTATATTTTATTTGCTGTTATAAATGATGTTCATAAACGAATCCTCTTACATTACCACACCAATTTCAGGTTTATAAATTAGGACATTTTAAATTGTGACCTGGATCCACCAAGCTTAGCCTCCATACCCTGATGTTGTTTTCCTTTCATTCTGTACAGGGCATGAAGCCAGACAGCTTTTATAAAGTTAAGGTTCCTGAGCTTAAAGAGATCATCGAAGGTTGTATACGCATGAACAAAAATGAAAGGTAAAGTAATGGATTGTGAAATCCAGCAGTCATAAGGAAAGTGTTTATAGGACAAGCACATCTTTATCTTTAATGTATAATTATATTCTTTTGCTAACATTTATGAAACTTTAATGCAACATTTGCCTAAGAAATTGTTTTAACTGCAACCTTCCTTATGACCACCCACAGCCCTCCTATTGTGTTATAATTCCCTAGCATGGAGCCAGAAAGAGTGTGTAGTTTAGAATAGAAATGGTTGTTTTGGGCAACTCCAGCCAAATGAAGGTATGGATGGAACGTCCCACAGCAGAAACAAGTCCCTAGATTTTCTCATAGCATATGCACAGATATATGCAGGAGCAAGTGGAGGGCATAGAAGAGGGAGGGGAAAGTGGTAGAGGGGAGAACAGAGGAGGGATGGGAGAAGGGAAGAGGGCAAGGCAGAGCAGGGGACGGAGGGGAGAGCGGCAGAGGGAAGGGTAGGGGCAAGGTGAGAGTGACAGACGGGAGAATGAAGGGAGGGGAAAGCGGCAGAGGAGAGCAAACTTGTAGTAGGGGTAGGCAGAATACCCTTTAACAGGTACCTGCCTAGCACCTCCCCGTAATTGTGCCCTAGGCAGGTGCCTCTTCTGCTTACCCCTAGTTCCGGTGCTGAGGGGTGAGGGGTGGTATCAGAAAGGCCGTCTCATGGCAGCAAGGACCCCTGGAACACCGCTGAATATATGAGGGGTCATCTAATATCCAGGTGCGACAATAATAAATCTCTGTCACTGACTTTTTAGATCAGTCACAGGGAGCATTTGTAGTAATGCCATGCTTTTTTTATACACATCCTAAACCAAATCCCTGGAACATAAGTATGTACGTGCCTAATAACTCCATAAAGGAGAACTAAATTTTACTAAAGAAATAGGGCACAAATGAACATAATGCTTTGGGTTTGTGTACCAGCCCAAGGAAACCACAGTCCTTCAGCAGAAAAATATCTGTGCCCCAAAATATGCCCCTGTATCTCCCCATCTACTTTTTCGCTGATTCACTGCACATGCTCTGTGCTGCTGTCACTAACTGATCTTAGGGACCAACACACAGTATATGAAATATATAAATGTCACAATATAAGGGTGATTATTAAATAATTTGGATTATTGGTCAATTGCAGCACAGAAACCAAACCAATTAGAATTAGAGTGTTATAATCAGCCCTGTAGCATCACCTTATATGACAGGCAAACCTCATTTTTTGTGTGATCATTTGAAATGACCCCTAAGCTTCATTTCTAAACATTTGCTCAATGCACATTGAACATGTGCGTGTCGCAAACACTTCCTGTGACAACTTTGAAGGCTTGAATCATTACTGCTATAGAGAGGCCAAACCTTTAGGCTGGTTCTGTAAGTTCAGTATATAAAATATGATATTTCTTGACATATTCATTTTTAGGGCTTAGTTGTCCTTTAAACATTTCAATAAAAAAACATGTCACAATTTTTATCTGTAGGTACACTATCCAGGACCTCTTGGAACACTCCTTCTTCCAAGAAGACACTGGGGTCCATGTTGAATTAGCTGAAGAAGATGATGGAATTAAACCAGCCTTGAAGCTCTGGCTTAGAATGGATGACACGAAAAAGCTTCATGGCAAATACAAAGATAACAATGCCATAGAGTTCCTCTTTGACTTGTATAAGGATATTGCAGAAGAGGTGGCTCAGGAGATGGTAAGAGATATTTCCATAAATTACCATAATAAAATACAAATATGATTTGCTGTTTTTTTAATTTAGTTTTACTGCAATCTATAGTATCTTTAGCTTAGCTTGGCTAATATTTTTTTTGAAAAAATATTTCCATGTATAAAAATTGACTTCATGGCTCACACTCTTTCAGTTAATGGATGCTGTAGGCTTTTTTTTTTTTGCTTTCTAAAGACTGGAATTCTATATGTGAACTGTATGGATGCTTGTGGCATACGTCACAGCTGACACTATGGGGTTTATTTATTAAAGTCTGAATGCCAAAAACTCGAATTTTTAGAGATTTGTTATACCCAGAGGATGGGAAAAGTCAGAATCAAAAAATTCAATGGGAGAGGTCCCTATCCTATTTGGAATTGTCTGTGGTCTGCGCTGAAATTTGTTAAAAATCTGTCTATTTCAGACAAAAATCCAAAAAATTCTGGGTTTTTGGGAAAAATACAGAAAAAACGTGTGGCTTGGGAGAAACTCCGAAAAAAACATATGATTTTCGCTCAGTTTTATCAAGTTTGTCCCTGATCCAATTAAATTGTGATTTTTTAATAATAAATAAGGTCACATTGTGGATTCTACTTTGGTCTGACTTTTTTAAATACAAAATTCGGATTTTGATAAATAAGGCCCCCCTGTGTATGAAAAGAAACTCCATCCCTTCAGCCATCTGCAAAACCCAAAATACCAAGGGGCAAAGTATCGGAAATTCAGAAAATCAGTATTCAGGGCATTACAGAATTACTAATTTAAGACATCTAAGAAGGGCCAGAACTAGGGGTAGGCAGTCCGCCCTGAAGAATCCTGCTATATACGCACATGCAAGTGCGCCTACATGAGTGGAGGGTGGTGTGCGCTGTGACACGACCTGTCAGCGTGCATGTGCTGCCTTACGTGTGCGTGCGCGCCTGTCGGTTGAGGGGGGACTTGACCGGTCAGATTGCCTAGGACGCCTGGCCAGTCTGGCCTGGCCCTGTGTCCAATATATTTATTTGAATTCATATTAAAATTATTACTGGAAATTGACAAGGCACATCATGTTACATTCAAAGCAAGTGGTATAAATATGAATGGGCTCAATGAGAACCCAGAATCATGCCTCTTTAAGCATTTCTGTATGGAAATATTTATGCATATCACTGCAGCTAAATGTGGCAGAAAGAGATATTGAAGAAATCATTATCTTAGCATTGAGAAAATTACATAAAAACAACACTGGTATCATGTTTTTGTCTCTCTGTTTAAAAGATATATTCATCTGTAATGTCAAAAATAGGGAAATGGGACAAATCAGGTATACAGCACTGTTGGCTGCAGACACCACCTAAATGTCCACTGCCAATATACTTAAATTAGTGACCATTCTTGGTAATTTGTGAACCAGCTGTAGCATTCAATGTTTTCCCCATTTTTGATCCAATGCCATAAATTCCCGAGTCTGGCATCAATAATGGCATTGGCAGCAGATTTACTTGGCTTAAAGTAGAAGGAAAGCTACCAAAGCAGTTTATTGCCAATAGATTAGCCACAATAGTGCAAGCTTTAAGACTATATTTATTCTGCAGAATGCTTTAACATACCTGAGTAAACAGCTCTAGAAGCTCTCACTGTTTCTTTAGGATAGCAGCTGCAGTATCAGTTTGGTGTGACATCACTTCCTGCCTGAGTCTCTCCCTGCTCACTCATAGCTCTGGACTAGGGAGGGAGGGGGGGAGGGAGGGGGATATGGAGAGAGGAGCAAACTGAGCATGCTCAAGCTCTAGCCTTTGAAAAATATTTCATCCAGCCATTCAGCCATAGCCCCAACAATATCTAGGTCAGCAAATAAGGGCTCATCCCAAAATATCCCCTTTCTTTACCTTCAAGGTAAATTTTCAGATATAACAGGATTGCAATGCTTTGCTAAACTTATCTTTATACGTGACAATGTTTAATCTGACCTTCTCACCTACATTCATGATCCAATTCCTAGAGCAAATACATTGATTTTGTCGTTTCGCAGGTTCTTTTATGTTTATTGTCGCCATACGAGTTAAACAGTTGCCTCAAAATTGAATTTCAATACATATATTTACATTCAATAAATGTTTTACTGACACTGAATATTCTATTAAACATGATCTATAATATGTACTTAAGACATATGTGCCATTCTACTAATTGTACAGGTGGTACTGAATTTTATATGTGAAGGTGACTACAAACTGGTAGCCAAAGCCATCCGGGACCGAGTGCTAGCCATAAAAAGAAAAAGAGAAAAGGTAAGAAGGGCTCAGGAGGAGCTGAAGAAGAAAGAAGAGGAGAAACAGCAGAACATCCAAAAACTTCTTGATCAGCTGAGAAGTTCTCAGAATTCAACTCCATCGCCCATCTCTGATGTTGTTCCTGGAGCCACTTTACTCCCTGTCCCCTCTGACTCAACAGAAAGGACGTTTCCCCCAGAGCTAGAGGAACCAGAGGCTGATCAGTATCATTCCTTCAACTTCAGACCCACCTGTTATTCATCAGCTACATGTAAGCACTAAACAAACATAAACCCACTCATTAGGAATATTGCAACAACTCATTATAATGTACTATACCTTGACACCAAATAAGGGTTGTACCAGATAAAATAGTTAAAATAGTTAAAAATTGTTTGGAAAAGTGTTATTTTAAAGTCTTGCCTTTAGGATCTCTGCTCACTTGCCAAACTAAATAATTTGTATCCTGAGTTATTTTGTTCACTCCATGGGACATTATAGATATACAAGACATCTATGGATAAATATTTGGGGTGTCCACAAAAATAAACATGTGCATACAAAGCTGAGAACAAAGCACATAGCATCATTCCAACTGTAGTAGCTGAGAATATAAAACTCCCAAAGGCATGTAATAGACACCAGAAGAGAGAGCTGGACTGTTTCAAAAACAACAAAATTATACACCCACGGTAATAGTATTTGAATTGCAGCATGATCCAGCATGTTTTATACTGATCACATGACTCCAGTTTGCTAAGTTGAATGGACTAATGTCAAATTTTTAAAGACATCATTATATATATATTTAACCTATATGTGCCAACATCAGTTCAGCTTATTGTATGTTTGCAAGTTGAACTTCAGACTGATTGTAAACTTGATTCCCTCATTTAGCTGGCACTTTTTATTGCCACTGGCAGACATTTGCATAAATCTTCTTAAACCATTGTTCTCCTTTTGGTACCCATTACGTATCAGAATTGATTCTTCAGCCTTCACTAGTTTGCAGGGTACCTTTAGTATCTCCAGGTTTCACTAGTGCTCAAAAAGATGTTGCACTTCTACAAGAGAAGGACTTTAACACTGGTTTTAATGTTCATGTTCAAGTACCACCATTAGATGTGCAACCTTTCTCCATGCTTAAAAGGTAAGCAGCAGATAAATTAAAGGCAGTACATGTACAGCATATATATATATATATATATATATATATATATATATATATATATATATATATATATATATATATATATATATATATATATATATATAGACAAATACAAGAGGTCCTCTGCGCTCAACCCATTATCAATATATTTAATTAATACATTGAGACATTTTGTGTATACAGCTACTAAAAAATGCCTTACCCTTTAGACAAAACAGGGATTGTTTGTCCATATATTGCAATATATTTAAGCTGGCCAACTACGTCAAAGTCATCCCATATCTGGCCAGTCTTACGCTCAATTTTCATCTAATTCATTAAGAATTCTATTGCTTCATTATACATTTTACAAAGGGACTAAGTTTTACCTGCAACTTACTAGCTGCTTTCAAAGTAAAACTCCCAAACTTGGCTGCCCTTTTATTAGACACCAGTGGGGTCACCTGACTATAGCTGGGAAGGGTGGGGCTACAACATTGAGCTGGTCACTGCTCCTGTATAACTATAACAAACAAGGAAAAGTTGTGCTCACCACTAATTTTTAAAACCATTAGGCGGGGGTGCAATGAGGCAGTGACCACAAAATACATAGACAAATACAAGAGTCCTCTGCACTCAACCCATTATCAATATATTTAAGACATTGAGACTTTGTTTATTTATCCCAAGACAATGAAAAGTGGAATGAATATAGGTAAAGAGTTATGTAAGTTGTACCGAATGTTTCTTTAAGTCTAAAACCTCAAGTCAGGATACTCTTCCTTTCTTCCTCCTCTTAAAGGAGAAACAAACCCTTAATAAAAAAATCCCTACCACCTACCCTACATAGACCTTCCTTCCTCCTCCCCCAGCGCAGTTCACAGCAGCCATCTTCTTTTTGATAAATTGGAATGAGACCGGCGGAGCAGTTGGGGCATTTTTCTGTTTCGCCACAACTGCGCATGCTCTGAAACTCACAAAATTTGCAGAATCGGCGGTCTCATTCCGAAGATTACCGAATTGGCTGAAGATGGCGCCCGTGAACTCCCCTGGACAGAATCTGCATGGAGGGGTAAGTAAAGAGCTAGGGGCATTTGCCCGGGGGGAAGCTAGGGTAGGGGGTAGGGTTTTTATTTATTAAGGGTTTGTTTCTCCTTTAAGTCTAGTCATACTCTTGGGGCCTTTTTGGTGTGCTAGTGGAACCGTATGTGTGCAATTTACACATTAGAATGTAGTTGAGGAATCCTCCAAAATACTACTACACAAAAGTAGCCCCAAAATCTAATTTTATTACTCTGACCTAAGGTTTTATATTACAATGCCCTTAGTTATGATTAGGAGAAGAGGAACAGTCAAGCAGAGCATAAACACTGTTCCACCTCAGCCGTTTCTGCAGTGCTACTGTAGTCAGGCTTACAAAGAAAAAAGTTTTAACCCTTGGAATTTTAGGCTTCTGGTGACATTTATGTACAGTAACTACAATTTTACCACGCTTTACAAGTTGTATACATTTATTTATTTATACTATTTGTACGTACACAATTGTATATGACTTCAGACAGAGAAAGTTCCTGCCTGTTTACATTCTATAACAAGTGCCTGAAATTCATAGAGACTATGTGACTATGCATTTAAGGTTTAAAAATATGATGCCTACCTATGACCTTAGTGCAGTGGTTTTTAGACTTGTTTAGGTCTTCCCCTTTTTAGTCCCTGCATTTGTCTAGGACCCCTCATAGCTCATAATACCTGTAAACATGTTTATCCCCTAATCTCGCTCTTATCAACCAATTAAATCTATTGATCTGTTTGGACTTTTAATACCCCTTTGTTAGGGAATGGAGTGCTAGGCTTTAGAATCTACATATTGCCAGTATCATATGAAGTGAAGAGTCAAAGAAGGCTTAGGTAATAAAGGTAACTGGGGATTTCAGTTATGGTCATAGGCTGTATTTGTCTACAGTGGAAAGTAAAAGAGTCACTTAAGGACGCATAAAATGCCCAAATGATTTTTCAGTAATAGATATCATATTTCCACCTGGACACCCATTAAGATTAGAAAAAACAGGTTTCATGTTAAGGGGTGAATGTATTTCATTCAGAAAGGAAAAATTTCATTTAGCAAGCAAGATATTCAAGGTGGACAAAAAGATTAAATTACTGTACACTAGTACCATAGGTATTTAGGTTAAACAGAAAAGTCTTCCAAAAGCCCTTTGGCATTGCTGATTCATATAAAAAAGAGAAAAATGCCTGCAGCTGATAAAGGTTTGCACTAAGTTAGAGAAAATTTTTCCCATACTGTAACAAAATTTTTCCTGGAACCCTAGTTGTTGTGATGAAAATTTTCAAGTGATGAAAATGTACAGATTTGTGTATGGGCAGACCCAGTAATGGTGATATAAATATAGGGTATACATACCTCCCAGTAGTCATGATATGCAGTAGATAGGAAATCCCTGGTTGCAGAAACTTGAGATGAGATTTATTACATTATCCCAACATTTATAGAACTGACCGGGATGAAATCAAGGGGTTCACAAAACTAAAATGAGTGTTGGGACACCAGGCACATGGTGGAGTGAACTTTAGTCTTGCCACTATAATTGGATTATAGCACATAGCCTTTAAAACTCTGCACTTTTTTAGCTTTCACCATAGCTATCATTGTTAGAAATATGTATCAAACCAGTAGAATTCACAGTTGTTTCTGAACAGAACCCATTAAAGGAAATAATAGGTGGAATGTCTTGTCTAAACAAGTTTGTTTCATGCAGCGGACTGCGAAACAGATGGGTACCTGAGCTCTTCAGGCTGTATGGAGTCTGTTGATGGCCAGGGAAAACCTTCCAGTGATGTCTCACAAGAAGACTCTAAAAGCCCACCCAGCACAGAGCCAGAGATATGCTTTCCTGGGGTAAGCAGAAGCTATTAGACTTGCAATAACAATATTTGAACACTAATTGCAGGTATCTTGTACCCCCCTTCCTTTTTAATCCAGACGTAAAGAATAGGGATTATGCTGAAAATAAATTTTGCCTGTAATTTTAATAATTGTTGTTTTAATAACTTCTGGCACTGAACACCGAAAAGTTTGAAAATTAAACTAAAACCACATTCTACTTCCTGATCCCAAAGAGTAAATTCAAACAAGTCCATTGTGAAGCCTATGTATAATAAACTGCTTATAATGCAATAGATAACAGGTTGTAGCTAGGGGAAGGGAGGGCTTTGTTTTTACAGAGGCTTCTCATTGGACTTTTGATTTGTTTGACTTTGCTCTGTGGGATCAGAACATAGAATGTGATATTAGTTTCATTTTCAAATTTTGCCCTGTTTAGTGAATACATTAACAAAAAATCCAGATATGTCCAATATTTTATATTAGGCATATATGTTCAGTACAAGGCATATTCATTGCACCAATGTTGAAAGAAAATTGTTTAAAAAAAACACCTTTATTATGCACTTGGAGCATTTGTTGGAGGAAACAAAATTGTCTATATGAAACCTTTTGTATAATAATCTCCTTCTTTTCGGTAAACGTGAGTTAGAGGCAGTCACTGGAAGAAAAAATTGGTTTGTTTATACAGAGCTCTTTGTTTATTTTTTTTTTATCCCAGGCGTGGAAGTTGGAGATAGTTATATTACATCTAAATTCTAGAAGATTTCTTGCATACAGAACATTATAGTAACATATAGTTACATAGTTAGTTCAGCCCCTCCAAATGAAACACAGCACCCATACATACACACACTGACCCCTCCATACACTCATAAAAACTCTATAAACTCATATACTTGCTATCAGGGGCGTAACTATAGAGGAAGCAGACCCTGCGGTTGCACGGGGGCCCAGGAGTGTAGGGGGCCCAGTGAGACCCTAATTAATTAGCAATTTTAATATATCTTGGTAAAATAGGCCAACTTATAAATATTTTGGGGCCCTAAATTGAATTTGCTATGGGGCCCAGTAACAACTAGTTACGCCACTGCTTACTATAGATTTTTCTATCACAATCGCTTTGGATATTATGCTTGTCCAAGAAATCATCCAAGCCATTCTTAAAGGCATTAACAGAATCAGCCATCACAACATCACCCGGCAGTGTATTCCACAACCTCACTGTCCTGACTGTGAATAAACACTTATGTTGCTTCAAATGAAAGTTCTTTTCTTCTAGTCTGAAGGGGTGGCCTCTGGTGCAGTGATCCTCTTTATGGGTAAAAAGGTCCCCTGCTATTTGTCTATAATGTACTTGTAAAGTGTAATCATGTCCCTTTTGAAGCGTCTTTTTTTCCAGAGAAAACAACCCCAACCTTGACAGACTACCCTCATAATTTAATGGAGAAGTAAAGCTTAACTAAAGACGTAGGCTTGAAATGTTGTACATTATGTTTTGGGCTTCTGTACCAGCCCAAGGCAACCACAGCCCTTTAGAAGTAAAGATCTGTGCCTACAAAGATGCCCCAGTAGCTCCCCATCTTCTTTTCTGCTGATTCACTACACATGCTCTGTGCTGCTGTCACTTACTGAGCTTAGGGACCAACTCGCAAAAGTTGGCACTACGTATCTTGACAGCGCTATATAAATAAATGATGTTGAAATGATGATGAACTCGCAATACACAGTACACATAGAATAGAAATGTCACAATATAAGGCTGATTAGTAATTAATACAGATAATTACTACATGGCAGCACAGAAACCAGTGCAATTAGCATCAGAATTTAATAATCGGCCCTGTATCATCAGCTTATGTTACAGACCAACCTCATTTTCTGCTGGATAATTAGTGACGTCCCCTAAGCTTAGCTTCTCAACAGCTGCTCAGAGCCCACTGAGCATGTGAGTGTCACAGACACTTTCCAAGATGGTGACCCCCTGTGACAAGCTTGAAGTCCTGGATCATTGCTACTATTGACAATCTTAAACTCTAGGCTGGTGCAATAAGTTCAGTATATAAAATATGACATTTTTAGCCATATTCATTTTTAGGGTTTAGTTCTCCTTTAAAGGAACAATTACACCAAATAATGAAGGTGTTTTAAAGGAATGATAATATAATGTACTCTTGCTCTGCACTAGTAAAACTAGTGTGTTTGCTTCAGAAAGACTATTATAGTTTATATAAACAAGCTGCTGTGTAGCTGTGGAGGCAGCTATGCAAGCACAGGATATACAATAGATAACAGATAAGTTCTAAAGAATACCATTGTATACTACAGGGCTTATCTGTTATCTGCAGTGTATCCTGTGCCTTTTTTCCTATTTCAGCTTTGAATGGCAGCCCCCAAAAATCTACAAAAAAACCCTAGATCCTTCTCAGTTTTTTAGAACCCAGTACATATACCTGAGTAGGGGTGAAAGGTACAAAAAAGCAATATGTTAGTACGCTGAAATTAAAACAAATGTGGAAATATAGATTTCTGTTTTAGTTAAAGTAATAGGAATGAAAATTATTTAGAACATGCACTATTTATCATGCTGGGTATATGTTATTTTTAAGTCTCTCAAACATGTAAAAGTGCTTTATTGCATAAGTGAATCCTGCCTTAACCCCCAGTGTGCAATCTTTCTGCTTTATGTCTTCAGAGTCTTGCTGTGAGTGTGAATACAGAGCAGTTGCCTTTTCCTGGGTTGTCCAGTGAAGTTACCTCACCAGTAGACAGGTGAGACAGCAACAACAACACAGCCCCAGTGCACAATAGGGCTCATTTATGAAATGAAGAGCAAAAGCAAAACATTATTTTGGCAGCAAAATTTAGTGTTCATTGACGCTATTCAAAATGGTACTTCCTTGTTTACAACCTGGAGCTAGTACCAGTGCACCCATTTAGCCTGCTCTGATGAGTTACATGCACATGCAGACACTGATACTAGGGAACTCTAATTTTACAGTCAACCCGAACCTGTCAGAAATGCCATGGTTCTCTTAAAGGGCAAAACTATTATCCCTAACCAAGCAAATGTGCTTCTGAGGTGCACATAATGAGTGAGTCGTGGCACTTGGCTGCTTTCACCTATAGCTCACTCCCTGTGTGAGTGGCCTAAAAAAAACTACTGATACCCTCAACCGGAGTGTGGGCTGTATTAGCCTGCACCTTTGGTTGGGGATAATAGCTTTGCCCAACAAGTGCCCTCAAGGGGTTGTATCAATAGGTGCAACTGACTTGCACCAAATGCATGAAACATTTATGCAATTATTAATGCTGCACAACAGCAACACAAAATATAGGGAAACAGCATGCACAGCAACTTTTTGGCGGCTTACCAAACCAGGCACTAGCATGGTGATTGGCATGAGCAAATTGTCACATGTACAATGTGATTGCGCTCATAATGAGTCCTTATGTCTTTATATTTGATTGCATACCTTATAATGTACCAAAGCCCCTTCATTTGTTTGTTGCTATAAAAAAAGTAATTGGCACTTTATTGTGCTATTTTGTTAGCTCCCCCCAAAAATAAAGATAAATAGTCTATTGCACAAAGGGAGTTTTGACAATGTCAGTCCTGTCAAGGAGGCCTACCGTGGTTTAACAGCTGTTCCCTGTCTTCAGCCACTGTAGTTTTTAATGCATGTAGAAGGAGCAGCCGCTTTCAGGGAGTAGGGGGAGCCTGAGAACATTAAAGTGAGTGGCCCCAAATGGACAGCTACAGTGTCTGCCAAAGGCAATGTATTTCCTGCTAAAATGAATGAGAAACAGCTGCAGGTGAGAAAAAGCCTTTACTTCTACAGAGATAATAATGCCCCATAAGGATAATAATGTCCTGTATGCCATAGGTCTTAGTATACAAGACCCCACATAAGGGCAATAAACAGTTTCACGTACAATAGCTTTTTATTTCACGCTTCTAGATAAAATAAAAGTGAATACGCTATATGTTGGTTTAATAAGCACCATAGTATTCGCACTATATAAGAGGGGTATAACCATGAATCCATCTGCTTTGCATTAGCCGACTATTACAAAAAAACAGCCACCGTGAACCTCTAGGGCTTTCGGCTTCTTAAGCACCAAATTATTAACTGATGTGCAGCAACTGAAAATTCATGCTGGTTGCTCCAAAGATGTCATGGAAAGTGAGGGAAAATAATCAGAGAGAAAATCATTAATCCATCTCTGTCTAGGCTATTGACTAAATCATATGGAAATTCACTGTACTGTAAAAGGTTCTATACACAACAAAAATATGTTTGAATGCATGAAAATATGTTTTTTTTACAATACTATGCAAATTCTACCTTTGTTTTCTATGCCATTGTAGTTTTGCTTCAGATGTGGCTTCAGGGTTGAGTGATGGCTGTGAGGGGCTTTCAGCTGGAGAGCGAAGCATGAGGTCACCTGCCAAAAAGACCGGCGCTAAACTTCTGAGACGCAAAGCACGGTCCAGGCTGAAAATTATAAATGTAAGAGCGTACACACAAACGTCATTGATATATAAATGTCAGAGTGTATAATTTGCATAGGTAACTGCCATGGAGAAACAAGAGATCTGAAATATTGTGTTCGACATCTGCAGTATGTTTAAGAATATTAATATAAAACAGCAGTGAATATGTAGGATGTTTTCTTGTTATGATTTATAGAAGTAGCAGTATTATTACTCATACATATGTATTGCTTTGTTGATGGTGACCACATGAGCTTAAGATTCATTTAGAATGATAGGATAGTGCTACAAATTCAGTTAGAGTGGGATGTGGAAACAAAAAAAGGAAGCAGGGAAATCATGAAGGAAAGACAGGGATTCAGTTGATATTTAATGTATATTATAAAGAGCTTATGGGGGTAATCTATTATGTGCAAGTCAGTGTACAGAGTGCAAAAGCAGGCTCAATCCATCATGTTCATTGCTGCAGGTCTTTGTTCTCCAAAATGAAGCAAAAAGTACTGTGTTCATTCCATGAACACAGCAATATACAGTAAGGGGCAAATTTACTTATGGTCGAATATCGAGGGTTAATTAACCCTCGATATTCGACTGCCGAATTGAAATCCTTTGACTTCGAATATCGAAGTCGAATGATTTACCGCAATTCGTTCGATCGAATGAAAAATTTGAATCCATTGATCGAACAATTTTTCTTCGACCTAAAAAAGATAGCAAAGCCTATGGGGACCTTCCACATAGGCTAACATTGACTTCGGTGGGTTTTAGGTGGCGAAGTAGGTGGTCGAAGTTTTTTTTAAAGAGACAGTACTTCGACTATCGAATGGTCAAATAGTCGAACGATTTTTAGTTTGAATCGTTCGATTCGAAGTCGTATTCGATGGTTGAAGTAGCCAAAACAAAATTCGAAATTCAAAGTATTTTTTATTCTATTCCTTCACTCGAACTAAGTAAATGGGCCCCCAGATGTCCCTTCTTTTATCCCCTAACTTGTGCATCATTCAGGGTGCAGGCAAGCATGCATCTTATTGGTTGCTATGGGTTACTGCTATTGGGCAAAGTTACTGCATTTTATTACATTTGAGAATAAATAGGTAACGTGAGGAAAAGAAAACAAATATTTTGGTAAGTGGCATATGGTCTAGTTTTTCTGATGGGCCCCTGGCATCCCAGTCTGATACTGGTTATAGCCCTTCGTGCTCTTGCACCTGCAGTCAAATATGTTATATGTAATGGACACATTGAGGAAAGGATTGTTAATGCAAATCTAAAATATGTCACATGGGGGATACAGTATATAGAAGGAATTGGATTGAGTCTATGGGATGTTTAGGACAGTATCAACTATTTAGGAAAAAGGAGTAGGAAGGGGAAGTGCTACTTTAACAGGAATCTGACAAAGTATCTTTGTCCACCTTCTCCATGTTCCTTTAGATATCAGATAAATGTGACCGTGTTGTTGAGTGCCAGCTGCAAACATATAACAATAAAATGGTCACCTTCAGGTTTGACCTGGATGGAGATAACCCAGAGGACATTGCAGCAGTTATGGTATGTACTGTGTATACCGTATAATGAAGTAATTAGCTCCTTGTACATGTAGCTAAATAACTTGTAGATGAGGGCTGTCTAGGCAGAGCCCTGGTAGGTTGAAATGTGGCCAGTCAATGGAATTGTTACCCTTATGAAAAACATTCGTTAGTATACCACAAAAAAAAAAAAAAAAAGATAAATTAAACTTTAAAATCGCACAGCCTTTATTAAGAAATAACTTTCCGTAACTCTGCTTGGGCTTCTCTTCAGAAAAGGCAATCCGGCGATCCATCGTGCGGCGCTCGATTTCCCCATCCCTGCCTTCCTTATAGGAGATTGCCAGGGAGGAGAAATCGAGCGCCGCACGATGGCACGCTGCTGTGCTGCCTTTTCTGAAGACTTTTGGTAAGTTATTTCTTTATAAAGGCTGTGTGATTTTAAAGTTTAATTAGTCTTGGTGTTTTTTTTCGTGGTATACTAACAAATTTTGTTTAAAAAAAATGTGATGTTACTGGTACTTTAAGCAATCTCCAGATTTCTTTACAGTGGGCCCCCTAAAATTGCAGGTGACCCATAAGGGGAGCAAGGTGCAGGTCCAGCAACCTGCGATCCTACTCTTGCACAAAATCATGTGTAACTACCTAGGAAGCAAACCCTCACCGCTCCCGCAGCACCAGGCCCCCTGTGACTTCCTTGGTAGTTACGTCACTGATTGTGTATAATATTGTAATGTTCCTTTTTGTGGCACTGTACTACCTACCAACTGTGTTACTAACTACAAACATATCTTAATTAATGTAACATTTTACATCATATACCTAATGCACATTTTAACAGTTGCATGGATGTCAAGTTGCAAGTTGTTTTGCAGTTGCAGTAGGAATCCAATTGCCAACATTAATCATCGGGCCTGTGTTGTATTCTTAAGAAATCAATAAGAACAATGATGCTTTTTAAAGGTGCACTTCATAACTGTCAGTTTAAATGTTCCTTTTGTTCAGGTAAACAATGAGTTCATCATGCAGTCTGAGAGAGAGAGTTTTACCAACAGAATTCGGGACATTATTCACCGAGTGGAAACCCTCTTAAAAAAAGATGTCCACATGGACAGAGATGATGAGGGTGGAGAGTTTAGTAACAGCCCCTTGCCACATAATCTACAGGTATGTAGTTTGATACAAATACACTCACATACTTTACTCATCCAGAGGTCAGGTTTGTGGTTCCTAAACTAGGTACCTAGATTTTCTGGTAAAGCAAAGATTTTGGTACCAGCGTAATAGTTTCAAACTTCTTCCAGCTGTAGATTCCAGGAGTTTGTGTCACACTCCCAAAGTAATCAAAAGTAATTATAGATGGAATTTTTCAAGGGCTCTGACCCGAAACATGTCGTGTCCTACACTGCTAAATAAAGAATGCACTTGCAGTTTCAAATCACTGCCTTTGAAGCTGTTTATTCCATCTACAATTATCTAGATTTTCTGTCCTCCCCTCATGACATAATTGTGTCACAGATAAAAGGCACCATAGATCTTGTTTCTCTGCCATTAAAATGTTTATTCCTGGACCTACGGTAATACATTTCACCTGCAGTTTTAGTAGTTGCTCTCAACAATTATAAAGTAATCATATCTAGAAACTATGCTATCCTCCCTTTCCATGCATCGCCACAGGATGGATCGCAATATTCTCATGCTCACTACATTGTGTACAGTATATAAGACAGAGAATAATGTAGCACTTATTACAAAATATGAGAAAATAGGATTTCACCCAGGAGTTCCATGATCATATTAAGTTAAGACTCACTGTTCATGCTAATACCTATCTGGGCCTTACAAATGATGCTAGGCTATGCCTTTTATGTAATTATTTGTCTGCAGTAACATTATTAGGCACAGTTAAAATGCTTCTCTAAAACAAATACAAAATAATACTACATGCTTGTTGGTCATATCATATCAAACTTCAGATACATAGTTGTCAATTCAGTCCATAGAAACAAAGACAGTCATAAGAATACCTTGAAAGCCCACTGGCCTCTATATCATTACATGTATTGTTTGGGGCTTCTGGACCCCATGCAGCCAGTTCTGTATATTTGGAATAAAACTAAACTAAAATGTAGCCTGATGCATGACTGGCTGCTTTTTTTTCTAGGGTCCTTGGGTGCCACCTTCAGACAAATATTGCTACTGCGCCTATTTTATGTACCAAGGTTAAAGGAACAGTAACACCAAAAAATGAAAGCCTTTTAAAGTAATAAAAATATAATGGACTGTTGTGTTGCACTGGTAAAACTGGTGTGTAGATACATAGTTGTCAATTCAGTCCATAGAAACAAAGACGGTCATAAGAATACCTTGAAAGCCCACTGGCCTCTATATCATTACATGTATTGTTTGGGGCTTCTGGACCCCATGCAGCCAGTTCTGTATATTTGGAATAAAACTAAACTAAAATGTAGCCTGATGCATGACTGGCTGCTTTTTTTTCTAGGGTCCTTGGGTGCCACCTTCAGACAAATATTGCTACTGCACCTATTTTATGTACCAAGGTTAAAGGAAAAGTAACACCAAAAAATTAAAGCCTTTAAAAGTAATAAAAATATAATGGACTGTTGTGCTGCACTGGTGAAACTCGTGTGTAGATACATAGTTGTCAATTCAGTCCATAGAAACAAAGACGGTCATAAGAATACCTTGAAAACCCACTGGCCTCTATATCATTACATGTATTGTTTGGGGCTTCTGAACCCCATGCAGCCAGTTCTGTATATTTGGAATAAAACTAAACTAAAATGTAGCCTGATGCATGACTGGCTGCTTTTTTTTCTAGGGTCCTTGGGTGCCACCTTCAGACAAATATTGCTACTGCACCTATTTTATGTACCAAGGTTAAAGGAAAAGTAACACCAAAAAATTAAAGTCTTTTAAAGTAATAAAAACATAATGGACTGTTGTGCTGCACTGGTAAAACTGGTGTGTATGCTTCAGAAACTCTAAAATATTTAATTTATTAAAGTTTATATAAACAAGCTGCAGTTCAGTCATGGGGGCAGCCATTCAAAGCTGAAAAGGAGAAGAGGCACAGGATATACAGCAGATAACAGATAAGCTCTGTAGTATACAATGGGATTCTTCAGAACGTATCTGTTATATACTGTTTATCTTGTACTTGAATGGCTGACCCATGGCTACACAGCAGCTTGTTTATATAAACTATAGTAGTCTTTCTGAAGCAAACACACCAATTTTACCAGTGCAGGGCAACAATGTATTATAATGTCATTCCTTTAAAACATTTTAATTTTTTGATGTTAATGTTCCTTTAAGTTAAGAATGGGTTAACATTCTTTACATTAGTTGTATTCTACATTAATATTGTTTGTAGTGAAGCTAAAAGAAATCTCTTATCCATCAGGTTCAACCTGTTTGTGATGGAAAGGAAGGAAAAACAAACACTTCTGAAACTATTGACGCTACTTTTGTCCAAGTACTTTTCTGATCCAAAAGTCCCTTACTATGAGCATTAAAACCAATTGCGATGTTATCTCAATCACTAGCAAAGCATTCAACTCTTTTGTGAAACAATGAAATAAATCTGTACCACTTTCTTTTTTAACTTAAGGCACGGTCTTCCCCAGGATGGAAAGGCCAAGCAAAAGAAAGTTGAAGTAGTCAATATGTAATATCAGTGGTTGTATTTCAAGAATATCATATATTTAGGTATTTTTAGGTGAAAGTGACCTATGAGAATATGAGTAAAGGAAAGGTCAAAATTATAGAGAATCCCAAGATATTAAGCTTGAGGAGAGGGGACAATAGTGAGCTTAACTGGCATTTATGGGACGTTATGGGTGTTTAAGGTTGTAAAAATTGCCCATTTTTTTAGAGAGTTAAATGTAACTTTGTGTTGGGACATCTAAATATAAATGGCTGACAAGAAGACACCCTTAAGAGGCTTGCGTTGAGATTAGGAAAGAAGAGATAAGTATGGACATCTTGGGCAAAAAGAGGTGGTATTGGAAACCATATGAATAAATTAGTTAGCAAAGGGATGTAATATACAAAGATGAAAAAAAGAAATGTACAGGAGAGAGAGAGCATTGAGGAATTCAACATTAGGAGACATTAAAATATTTGAATGTTAGAGGAAGACCCGAAAGGGCAGTATCGCAAATTCCAAGGGATTGATGAGGTTGTAGAGACAAAGGGTATCAACTGTAAAAAAAACCTGCTAAATAATATTGGTAAAATATTGGCAAGCAGATGTGGTTTAAGACTTTTGTGGATAACATGTCATTGGTGAGTTGTGTTAGAGTTGTAGTAGATTCTCTCTGAAACAGAGATTGACTCACATGTGTCCTTGATCTAAAAGCCATTAAGTTTCTATTATTTAAACTCCAGCATGGGAAGAATATTATAAAATTAAATCGCTAGGTGGTAGATTAAAAAGCAATCAATCAACCAAACCAAAGTCTTTACTTTATATACTGTATATTTTTATATGCATGTTCAATAAAACTGGATCTTTGGGGTTATCATAAAAGGAAAATCGCCATTTAAAGGATAAGTAAACCTTTAAAATAAGTGAATGTAAAACAGATGAGGGGGCTATTCTAAGCACTTTTGTAATTTACATTCATTATTTATTTTGTTTTTTTTCCCAAGATATTAAGGGATACATGTACTGTTAATATGAATGAATTTTGATACAACAGCACCACCTGCTGGTCATTTTCTGACCAGTCTGACCACCAAGTAGTTAAGGAAGTTGTCAGGAGAAAGAAAGAAAGAGGCTGCTCTGATGTTCTTCTGCTTAGGAAATATGTGAGAAATGTTTCTAATGTTTTTCCTAAGCAGAAGAACATCAGAGCAGCCTCTTTCTTTCTCCTGATAACTTCCTTGACTACTTGGTGGTCAGACTGGTCAGAAAATGACCAGCAGGTGGTGCTGTTGGAACAAAATGTATTCATAATAACAGTACATGTATCTCTTAATATCATGGAATAAAAACAAAATAAATAATGAATGTAAATGACAAAAGTGCTTAGAATAACCCCCTCATCAACTTAACACTCACTTATTTTAAAGGTTTACTTAACCTTTAAGACTCTGTATTAAATGAAAATGGATTCTGTTGTGAAGAGATATTGGAGTAACTCTTTAATTTCCAGAATACAATAATTATATGGAATAGTCTAAAATATCCTTATTATTTTCAGGCTGATCTCCAGCTTCAGGAGCTCTCAAGGTCATTCTCTTCCTCCTCTTTAAATGGTAAGTTCAGTGGCCTTCAAAAAGATTATATAGCCATGTTTACTGACTAATACATGCAGAGCTTTATAATTCACCTACAAAGTGATACAAAGAGAGTATTGTCACCCTGGGATCCGGGCTTCTTAATCCTGGCAATCATGCGCAGGTTCAGTTGTGGACTATCCATTCATTTGGACCTCAAGGTGAATAGTTCAATGTTGTATGATATCCCCTGAGTCAGGGGATGCTACAGCCCTTGTCAATTGTAGATCTGTCAGTGATTCATGAAGGTAGGCATTGTTTAATATAAGATTTTCAAATATGATTTGGCAGACTTCCCCACTTCAGCAGGTCCATTTGTGGGTACAATAGGAATTATAGGTACATCAATAGATAGATGTACAGTACATAAAGCAGACATTCCACTTTCAGTTCACCTAGCAAATTACCTGGTCTTCCCTGTCTGGATTTAAAACTGGCCATACATACACAAATTTGGTTAGGCACATTGGCCAACTTTATGAATACATGCACTAGGCATGCATGTCATATATAGGGGTATTTATGACTAAAAATTTAATCTTCTAGTTGAGTGCATTAAAAATCAGCAGATGATGAAATTAGTTGGACAGATACAACTATTCAGTCTGAATGAATAAACCAATGGTACTTGGCTGCTGGTACTAGGGTGGCCAATGTTTGGCTACCATAAATTTAGTGTTCATCATCTCATCATTAATACCTTGTGTTATGCTTACATTGCAGATCTGGTTTGCCCAAGTCCAAGCAAAGGAGTGCCTTCACAGGGTTATCTCTTCCAGAGTAGCCCAGTACAGGACAATGATATTTTCGGCACTGCTGGACCTCTTACGTCATCAGATCTTGGATCTAAATCTCATCTACAAGCAATGGCTACAGGTATAGTACATAAAGCTGATTGAATAGGACGTGTGTTGGAAATGAAGAGTCGTTTGTTTACAGAGAATACAATTGGAAATAGCAGAGCTGTATTTTGGAGCACTCTGGTTAAAGGGTTTCCGAATAATAGATCCTATACTTGTATCACTACTTCTGTTTGAGTGAAGTTTTACTAGTTGTATTTCATGTTTTGTTTAACTCTATGATATGTTCTTTGGTCCAACACAAAAATCAAATGTCATTTGTCAATCCTCTGTTTAGGTTCTCCTATGGCAGCCAGCAGAACATGGCCTTCTTTTGAAACTGTATCAAATCCAGCTGTTCCTTACCCCTCTATTTATTCGATGCCAACCTCACAGTCCTATCCTCCTGCAGTTTTTAGTTCCATGCAGTCTGGCAACTACCTCTCTTCCCTTCCCCAGCACATGATGCCTTCATCTTCAGCAGGGCCTCTAAGTTCACCAAATACTGTCTTTCCGAATCTGATGGGAAGTCATCAAAATTCATTGCAGCACATGCTTAACAGTGGGATGGTGTCACAGAATATGAACAATGCAGTGTCTGCCCTAACATCTAGTGCCCAGTCAGTGACTCAGTGGTCTCACACTGCACCTATGTTCTCACTGGCAAATGTTTTATCTCTAGCAATGAGCATGGCACAAAATTTATTCCCAGTAGCATCTCCTTCAACTGCCCAGCCTCCAGGAATCCCTCCAGGAGGACCCTTGTTTCCGCAGGCAATATCTGGACCAATTCAATCTCAATCTACTCTAATGTACCCACAAAGCTATTCACAGCCTCAAAGTCCAGTTAAAGAGGGATCATCTGCTCTGGGTCAATGCCATTACATATATCCTTCCGGACCTGCACACTCTTCTGGAATTTTGCTACAGAACATGTCTGCCCAAAGTTTTCCCAGTGCAGGTGATACCTTCTCGCAGTCTTTCATTCAACAGGAGACACTGCCACAGAGTGGGGTGATTGACAACAACTTGCAGTCTACAAATATATCAGGATTTCATCTTCAACACCCACAACCGATCAAGGAAGGTCCACCTCCAGTTGTTACACCAGACCTGTCAAGGTTGCCACCAGTACTAGGAACCTTCAACGAAGTGTCTTCTACACCCCTTGGAAATCAGACCTCAGAGGCTACAGGATCTGTCGTGGGACAGACTATGAATAAACCTGTAAGCATTAGCTTTTAATACATGAGACATCACCAAAGGTAGACCGTGTTTAGTTTGCACATACGACAATGTGTACCTGTACAAGGTAGCATCTGATACTAGGTAGCCATTAAAATTGTCAAATAAATATGAGTACATATATACATATTTGGTTGGCTGCCGATATAAGTGTTGTTGTTAACTATGGACGTTATTTGCATATTGCAATAGCTTCTGGAGAAGCATTTTTTTCCAGTTGTATTATTTAGTATTAGTGTCCTATATATCTAAATGGCAGCTGATCTGTGCAACACACAGAGTTCCCATGTCCTTACTGCCTACGATAAGCAGACACCTTGCTACACTAGGGGGCAAAATCTATTTTTATTCGTACCTCAGGTTCAGGCATATTGTTTCATGAAAACTTGGTAGATATAGAAAACACTCTTCATTTTTTGTGGCAATGGCTTGCAGTGGAGTAACAAGATGTTACTGGGCCCCACAGCAAATTAATTTTAGGGCCCCCAATATATCCAAAGATTGTCCTGTTTTACCGATATATGTGGAAACCGCTCATTATTTGGGCTTCATGGGTCCCCCTACACCTCCTGGGCCCCCCTGCAGCTGCAGGGTCTGCTTCCTCTGTAGTTACGCCCCTGATGGCTTGGATTTGCAGTTGCACTTACTGGTCTGGCAATTGTTCAAAACACTAAATACTGCATGAGCGATAATTACCTGACTCGCAAGAGCAACTGTTGGTCCAGACAATTGCCCTAGAAATAAATGAGGGGCAATCCATGACAATAAAATCAAGTTATTTGCCATGACCTTAATGTAGCACAGAATTTGAACTAAAAATAGAAGCTTTTAATATCTTATAGCTGGGAAATCAGGCACATACAGATAAATAGAACACTTAGGTATGTGCCGGTATTCAAACATGTTCAATAAAGAGCAGTATGAAAGGGTCCTAAACACAGGGGCATGTTATTGTTCATTTGACACACATTTAGCTGGATTACCCATGGAAGGATTATGATAGTTCTAGTTCTACCGTACCCATTACTTATGTGACAACTGCAGAGACTGTGCTTCCTCATCAGTGTAATCAGCATGTTTCCACAATGACATAGTATGCACTCTGTACCTAATTGCTCCAGGAACCAATGGCATTTAAAGCTAGTGATCACTAAAAACAGTGATTCTTGTATACAAACCAAATGCCTGCTACAGTTGAAAAATATCAATATTTATAGAAAGGAAACCTGTTATTTCTCAGCTCAACTATGCTACCAGTCCTTTCTGCTGTTAGAGCTCACGTGTCCAAACTGCCTTTTTAGAGCATGGGTCAAACTACTAGGACATTACTTTTTGGTGACTATATAAGGGTAAATGCACATTGGGGGTTTCTAGATGCATCTAGGCCCAAATCACAAGTTGCAGCCATATTTGATGAATGCAGGCAGCATATAAAAAGAGGAAAAGATCATGGCAGTGGGCCACATTTAATGCAAATAAAGTAATTTTATGTCCTATATTGCCACACTGCAGATGGTTTAACACTGTGTAAGATCATGTGTGTATAAGTGTTTAAGGAAGATACCATAACCATACCAACTAGTTTTTCATAAATCTTTATAACCATTGATATATATATGATAGATCTTCAGCCCCCTCTGTCCTGTAGCCTTTATCATTTCTGGATTTGCAGCTTTAGGCCATTCCATTGTGCCATTGCCATTTGCAGTGCCTGTGTGTTGACCAGTAACCGCTGTCTCCTTTGTATATAAAATAAACAGATGTGAGTGAGTAGCCTTACAGCACACAAGTCAGCCTCCAGTGATAAGTGAAAATCAATAATAAGAAATAAGAAAACTATGGGTAGGCATACTAGGATCCTAGTATACTGTAGCTGCAGATGGTCTTATTCTGGCATGTGATATGTTATTTACTAGGTGGCTTTTGTGGGGCACCTCTCCTTCATTTTGTTATATCTATAAAAAAGATCTCATCTTGTTATAGCTACAGTCTCTTACTTTGTATGCTTTAATTTCTCCAGTTACTCCATTCACCACTGTGTATGCCCAGATCAACTGCGCTACAAGCACCATAATTGTGGCTAAGAACATGTTTACATAGAACCAACTGAAAATAATAATACTAATGATAATAAGAGAAAATTAGCCCTTTCCTTACTCATTCATCCTTCAAATGTTATGTCATCAAACCAATAAGAAATGAGTGTCGTTCTGACCTAAACGAGTCATCACATTGAAAAGGCTTGGCTTTGGTATTTACCAAACATGTATCATGCACTTTATAGCTTTGCATAGCTAATTCATTATATTTAAATATATATGAGTTTGCTTTATAGCTAGATTGAAATGCAGGATGACTAATAAGGACATGACTTAGGATGACTTATGTGTGGGAAATAGATTGAAGCACTTATCTAATAAACTGAATAATGATATTATAATGTTTATATTTTTTTGCAGATCACTTTTACAGTTTACATAGTATTAGCAATATAGAAACATATGTTATGATATAAAATGTATGCTGTATCTCACTAACAGCCAGGAACCTGGCAATTAACAACATAAATAATAATAATAATAATAGGCCAGATTAAGGAATATTTATTATAACAATAAGTGCCTTCGTATAGCAGTGTCTCTATTGTAACGTATAAATGGCAGCTAATGACATTAACACAAAACAGAATGAGTGCAATGATAGTGAGTTATTAGTTGCAATTATATTATCCATTTATTCTTTATTATTTAATATCCAGATATCGCCTGGCAGACAGGGTTAAATAAAATAATGCTTGAATTCCCAAATATTGGGTTTACGGGAAAAGTGGGCGATTGGCTTTGCTGCGAGTAAAGGATGTGCTGCCTGTGCTGCTATAATTTAGGGGTTTAAAGGGAATTACTTTGGATAATGCAGAGTATTTATATAGGAAATGTCTGTGTGTTTGTCTTCATTTATGTTCTTAGGAAATGTCAAGGCATCTCATGGCAGACCAAAACTAGATTGTAAGCTTCACTGGGAAGTGGATGTTTATGTGTTTACAAGTTCCACACTATGTTTTGCCTTATTATCTCTTTTAAAACAAGGATCTAGGTGATGTATTCTTAAAGGGAATATAATTCCATGGATATTCCACATATTACATTGACAGCAAAATATAAGGGAATACCTTATTGCTTGGGTGATGTATTGTATATTTTCAAACACTACAGAAAGAAGAAATAAGGAGAAAAGAAAAATAATATGTAAAAAGGCCACAGAGGATGGAAGAGGCAGCCCAACTAATGCAAAGCAGATCAGGGTGCGCATTACTAGTGCAGAGACTGTAATCACACTCTTTTCACACTAAGAGCACAAGTTCTGATTTTACCATTTTAATTTTGATTCTTAAAAATACCAGGAGCAGCTATTTGCCTTCCCTGGTAACTGAGCACTTCCCCCCATGAGGTGAGTTTCTCAACTCACCTCATGGCAACAGCACCTCTGGGTGCATCTGCTGTGGGATGCAAAAATCATGGTCATTAGAGTCCCATGAACTTAAAGGGACAGTTCAGTGTAAAAATAAAAACTGGGCAAATAGATAGGCTGTGCAAAATTAAAAAATGATTCTAATATAGTTAGTTAGCCATAAACGTAATCTATAAAGGCTGGAGTGACTGGATGTCTAACATAATAGCCAGGACACTATTTCCTGCTTTTCAGCTCTCTAACTCTGAGTTAGTCCGCGACTTTAAGAGGGGCCACATGGGACATAACTGTTCAGGGAGTTTGCAATTGATCCTTAGCATGCAGG
This sequence comes from Xenopus laevis, assembly GCF_017654675.1. Lineage (NCBI taxonomy): Eukaryota > Metazoa > Chordata > Amphibia > Anura > Pipidae > Xenopus > Xenopus laevis. The sequence goes on from NC_054388.1 coordinate 30,533,125, forward strand.
TCAGATTCAAAAGCAAACAGTTATGACCCATGTGGCCCCCCATCAAGTCACTGATTGGTTACTGCCTGGTAATCAATCAGTGGAAACCAAGAGAGCTGCAAAACAGGAGGTAATGTTCTAGCTATTATGTTAGACATCCAGTCACTCCAACCTTTATTAATTAACATTTTTGGCTAACTATATTAGAAACATTTTTATTCATCTATTTACCCAGTTTTTATTTTTATACTAAACAATTCCTTTAAAGGTGGTGCCCATCCCAATATTTAGCTCTGTACCCTGCACCGCTTTTAAAATATAGAATAAGGTGCTAATTGTAGCACTGCCAGACGCAAAAGAAGCCTTTGCTCTTGCAAACATATCAACACATATTATTTAGGATTCACCCAGTCATTGACAGTAACAGGCCCATTAAAAGCTGTCAGTTATTTGTACCGAAAACCTAAATGACCCACTTGATTAAAATGCATAGTTCATCACCTGAACTCCTCTAATGTCTGCTCAAAGCAGTAGTGCAGGGAGCACATCAGGGGGCAGGGCGGGGGTGGAACTGGTCCAAGATGCACCTGGATCCCGTATGGTTGGCGTCTCTACTACTGTTTTTTATATTTGCACCTAGCCCCAGAGGTTATTCATTTATATTTTTCTGTCTATGATAACGGACCAAATTTAGCAAAGTCACAGCATGATGTACAGCTGACAAACAAAGAATGTAAGCTCACTTGAGCAGGGAATTGCAATGACAGTATATTTGTTTGGGGTTTTATGTGGCCTTTCAGTTGTTAAAAGTCTTAAATATTGGAATATAAACTTAGATAATATGATATTTAAGTCAGATAAACACATATGTATATGTCTATAAAATAATGTTTCTTGGAGGGCCAACCCCATAGATACACTGACCACAGTTTTACTGGGATTGTAGCAAAACATGCTTTTTAATGTGTCATGGTGGTAATATACTCCCAGATCTCAAAGGTCAATGGTCTTTATAATGTAACAGTGGCATATATTCAGATCCTTGATTTTACTTATGGAATTATGTGTAAGTAAGCATTATTAGAGGAAAAGATATTACACAAACTATGAAATTGATTGTGATTGTTTCCTTCCATTGGTCAACAAAGGCAGCCATTTTGAATGTGAAGTCATTGTGACACTCATATCTAGCTGATTACAAATGAAGTTACATTTTTGGATTAACTTTTATAAATAAAATATAAAAAATAAGACCGTTTTGGCCTGTGTTTTATATTGTACATAAAAAAAGGAGCCTATGATATGTCATAGCTATTTAATTAAAGCAGCAGTTCCTTTTTCTGTGATGATATAGTGAAGTTGCTATTCCTGCATTGGTTTCACATTTACAGTTTTCCTTGGTTATCATTATTCCTTGGAATGCTTTAGTTATGATTTAAGTATGTCCTCAATTTGACCACTTTCTAAAATGGCTGCCTTTCCTCGTATGTTAAACAAATGTTTAGAAGAAATTTTATGTTAAGGAAATATTGAAAAAAATTGATTGAAAAGACATAAAGGAACTGCTGGTTTAATTGTAATAGTACACGGGCGGGTCGGTTATAACACCTGTGTAAAATATCCAGTCATCCTCCAGCTCTTCTAAGATACATTTCCTTGCCTATCTTTTAGGAAAGTCTGAAGTTGCAGTTTAGAGGAGTTTGAGGGTTCTGGATGTTAGGCGGAGGTTGTGTGGTTGGAGTGGGGCCAGAAGAGCTGAAAATTAAAGCAGGTTTACAAAAAAAGAGCTGGTAGAAAGACAGTTCCCACTAAATCTGCAAATATAACACCATAGGGCACTTATGGGGTGTGGGAGGTGCAAAAAACAGACACAAAGCACCATTTTATTGCCAAAATGAACATACCTCCCTGTGCATTTCATCTGAATTAGAATGAAAATATGTGTGCCTGTCTTTGTATCTAGTGCTGCTTACGCCTGCCAGTGGTGAATACAGTACTAGCAGACATGGGCAGGGGTGTAACTACAGAGGAAGCAGACCCTGCAGCTGCAGGAGGGCACAGGAGGTATAGGCATGAGGTCATAAAATTTCAATGGATATTGGTAAAACAAGTCAACCTCTAGACATTTTGGGGACCTGGAAACATGTAGTTACTGTATACCACTGGACATGGGTATCATTTGGCACACTTTTTCCCTCCATTGAGGAGACACAAGGAAGAAGCATCTGTACTTCATCTGTAGCTCTGTACAGGGTTCTTTTGCAGCTGGATCTTGTGCCAGATTTTTAATCTAGGTACAACACAACTACCTAGTGTAAGGCATTGTTTTTAGTGGACTTAATAAAGTCTATATTTTGAGTGACATCCTGCACAGAGTGTCCTGGAGTGTGCAGCCGTGGAATGTGTTACTTCCCACAAGAACATTGTTGGTGAAATTTATATCCATTCCACAGCAAGAGCATTAGTATGGTTGGGCGCTGATACTGGAGTTGACTCCCAGTCAGCATTCCAGTTTATCCCAGATGTGTACAGTTTGGTGGAGTGAATAGCCCTGTGCAGGTCAGTCAAGTTCTTCCACTACCATATCAGCAAATTAATTTAGTATGGACCTCACATTGTGCATGGGGACAATATTGTTCCAGAACAGTAAAGGACTACTGCACATTCCATAAGAAAGAATGTCATTGTATGATGTGGTGTTATACTCTATCCCTATGAAATTACATTACAATCCCAGACTTGTTCATTATACTGCAGATTGTAAGATCATTTCAGGAAAAATGGTTTCCACTCTCCAGAGTCCAATGGCAGTGACACACGCTAAGATTTGGGGAGATTAGTTGCCCAGTGACAAATCTCCTCTTCTTCAGGTGACTAATCTCCCCAAACTGACTTCCTGCCCGCTACAATGTAAATCGCTGGCAGGATGGCACTCTGATCGCTTCATTTTCCGAAGTTGCCCGAAGTTTCCTTGTGAGGCAACTTTGGACGACTTTGGAAAACAAAGCATTCCGAGTGCCATCCCGCTGGAGATTTACATTTTAGCCGGCGGGAAGATAGTTCAGGGAGATTAGTCGTCCGAAGAAGAGGAGATTTGCCGCTGGGCAGTCCCCCTAATCTTAAAATGATTAGGCAATAGAGCCATTTGACTCAAGTCTGCAATCTGATTTGAAATAAAATAACCTACGTGTGTGAGGCACGCTTAGCGTGTCTCGCTGCCCTTACATCACTCCAACCAACCTCTCACATGATTATGTTGGGCATGTGTGCGGTTGCTTGGCCATAAAAAGTACAGTCTTCGGACATATGGTTATTCTAAGTGTTTTAACTGAGGACTGAGGATTTTTAAAGGGGCATCCGGATATCTTCGACCAAGAATGTGTCTGAATATGTATTCTTGGCTATGGTAATGTATGGTTGTTTCAGCGTAATTTAGACATTTCAGAGGGGAGAAGTTTGTGTGCTGAATATTCGAATAAGTTGAAGTGTCAAGAAAAGAATATAAAAGAAAACATCATTTGATGCCCCCCCAACTTCTCAGAACATACTGTATGCAAGCCCATCACTATTTATTATGAATTAGAAATTGCATCCATTGTAAGAAAGGACAGCAATACTTACAAACAGATCTGTGTTGTGACAATATTTAAAATGCAAGTTGTTGTTTTTTTTAATATAAGCAGCACTATATTACATTTTGTTAAAAAAAATGAAATAGTATTTATTGTCAGTTGACATATTTTTATCATGAGCGCCGATTGTCGGAAAATGTGCCTGATGGGATCCCATGAAGAATGTATTCAACAAAACTACAATGGGCGCTGAATACGCTGAATGTTTATATTGTAGCATATAACGGTGCCCCACCAAGTATATTTGAGAGTTTGTTGCATGTTTGAGAACCTAATCACCAACCACTGATTCTGTTATAGTGATTATAATAGTCTTTGTCAACCAAATCTCTTGGAAAAGATTTTGGGCAAATTACCAAAAATGGATCTCTACAACACAGCTGTACCCAAGTAATTGCACAGAACTAACAGTCATGATCTTTTTGGCTAATTTATGTGTCCCTTTTTCAAGGTGCAATCCATAACTAGTGAAAGTGGTTCACCATCACCCATATCCCTGTCTAAACCTCTGCCATCAGCTGCCTTAGCCAATGGTAAGTTCCTTTTTCAGTGTCTTTCTCCTCTTTTATTGCTATATGATGTTGACAAATGATATTTATACTGGGGAACTATACTCTTGAACACTGCAGGTCACTATAAAAAAAGTAAAATCACATAAAATAGTGATTGTTTCATATAAATAAAACTTTTCCGACAATATGTGCCTTTGGCTAATCCCATAAAGAAACACTGCCATATTAAGTACCAAAGTTTTCCTTCTGAATCTATAGTTATCCTTAAAGGAATAGTTCAGTGTGAAAATAAAAACTGTGTAAATAGATAGGCTGTGCAAAATAAAAAATGTTTCTAATATAGTTAGTTAGCCAAAAATGTAATATATAAAGGCTGGAGTGAACAGATGTCTAATAAAACAGTCAGAATCCAACTTCCTGCTTTTCAGCTCTATAACTCTGAGCTAGTCAGCGACTTGAAGGGGGGCCACATGGTACATTTCTGTTCAGTGAGTTTGCAATTGATCCTCAGCATTCAGCTCAGATTCAAAAGCAACAGATATGACCCATGTGGCCCCCCTTCAAGTCTCTGATTTGTTACTGCCTGGTAGCCAGGGTAACCAGTCAGTGTAAACCAAGAGAGCTGAAAAGCAGGAAGTAGTGTCCTGACTGACTTGTTATACTTCAAATCTTTCCAGCCTTTATATATTACATTTTTGGCTAACTAACTATATTAGAAACATTTTTTATTTTGCACAGGCTATCTATTTACCCAGTTTTTATTTTTACACTGAACAATTCCTTTAAAGGACTGATAACCCTTGACTAGGACTGCCATGGTTGGGGGGCCTGTTGGATGGTTGTTATGCCACTGCTTGAAAACCTGCAGAAAAAAAGCATAGGACTGCTAGTGGTTATCCCTGATAAACTAGGACCAAAAAAGTCTACCATTGTGTACACTTTTGGCTAGTGCAGTAACCCATGGCCTAGGGACTATAGTTGCCCAATGAGTAGGTGCCTGGAACAAGGAAGTATTCCATTAATTGTGGGTGGTGACCTAGTAAGGTACAGGGCAAGGTGATCATTCAACCTGATACCAAACAAAGCAAAGTTGTGGCAGATATTTTTCCATATGAATTTCTTCCATTCCATTCCACAGGTCCCTCTTCCAAAAGTTTTACCTCAGTTCCATCCCTGACAGATCTTTGCCTTAAACTCACATGTATAATAGTAAACATGTTTTGTATGCATTTAACAGAATGAAAGTGAACACAAGAAACAGTTTTTGCTTACAGCACTTTCCTGTTATCAAAATGTAATAAATCATGTCTGCCAACAGTGAAGGACCTTGCCATTGTGACTGCTTCTAATATCTACTAGATCAACACTAAATTGTATGTACAGTAGAAGAAGAAGACTCCAAGAAGAATCAACATTGACGTTTTCTTTACAAAATAATATTAAATAGGTAGCTTTGGGGGCAAATTTACTTACCTTCGAAGTTGCGCCAGCGTGGCTTCGCCGCACTTCACCAGGGCGACCCTAATTCACTAAAATCCAAAGTTGCGCTCAGGGAGGTGAAAGTTGCTCTAGCGTTAATTCGTCAAGCAAAGTGAAGTTACGCTATCGATGCCTAATTTGCATCAAGCTTCGTAAAATAAAATACAGTTGTTATTTTGCCCTATATATGTGCCCACTGTATAGTTTAGGTGCCATATGTTAGGAAATGTAGGGGGGAAGGATGGTACCCCCAAAAAAATGTACGATTTTTTTCAGCCTATCACCCTTAAAAAAGTTGGACTTAGAAAAAATTTCAACTTATTTTAAAGCAAGCCCTATCTACTCTATTGCACTTCACCTGGTCTGAGTTGGCAAATGCAAGTCTGGTGCAAGAGGTAACCAGTGGCGGAACTACCGGGGGAGCAGGGGGTGCGATTGGGCCAGGGCCTGCACCCCCTCAGGGCCCCCCGGCAGCTCCCGCACTGTCAATTTCTGCCCGCAGCGGCCGATTCCAGCCAGATAATCTAGTACGGAGGGGGGCGGGGGGGCGGCTGCACAACCCGCGCCAGGTCCCGCCCCCCTCCAGTTACATTATTGGAGGTAATGTTCAGCAAAATGCGCGAGTTAGTGAATTAGCATACTTAAGTCCCTTCGCCACTTCGCCTGATGTAAGGGTGCGAAGTAGCACTAGAGTAGGTCCACTTCGCTAGCGAATTTACACCACCACCCATTAGTAAATCGGCGAAGTAACGAAATGACGTCGCACTAGCGTTAGCCGATTTGCGCTTTAGAGAATTTGCCCCTTGGCATATGGACATGGTGGACAGAGGCAACACCAGTGTTTTTTTCCAAAGGGATATTATCTAATGATGATAATTATGTTAGCATCACTAAAAACAGCCATGGTGTTTTTTTTTTGTTTTGTTTTTTAAGCCAGCATTATTTGGGGTTTGTATTCCAAGGTAAAGTCTGTTAGATGGAAGACATTTTTACTAGCTATATAGCTGTCCTTCTGTCCTCCTTGTTTGGACCCTTGCTTGTCTTTGAATGTTGATACTAGTCACCGGCTTGACCCTCGTCCTAGATGCAAACCATGTTAATTACCACTTCCTAAACTTTTGGTCTGGATACTGATAATGTCTTATCCTGCCTACTTTAACCTTGCTTGGCTGCATATGCCTCTTGCTCCCCCACTCTCTTACATGTTTGGTTGACTGAGGGTAATTAGCTTGTCATCTGTGAACAACAACAGTTTTAGAGCTCCCCATATTTGTGAAGAAATTAGACAACCTCTGCTGTAGTATAATTTTGAAGGAATCAATGTACATCTGCCATGGGTCAGGACATGACTTCATTAGATGCGGCTCACCCTGTAGCAAACCTTTTTGAAAGCATTAGTCAAGAGGTTGTAGGATCTAGATTCTAAAGACACAGCAAGCACAACTTTTTTAAATAATCCAACATCTTTCAGCTCTTCTGGAAATGTTTCTGATTGCTTACCTTCCATGTATTCCTGTTCCAATTCACTACAAATCCTTATATATTTGAGCTTCAGGTTTTTAACTCATGCTAGGGTGATTTTGAGGTTTTATAAACTAATGGTTGATTCTGTTCCATTTGCAACATTTGTAGTTTTCTTCTGAGACCTGAAACTGCTTATGCTAACATGTATAGCAACTCCCTTTTAATATATAACATGCCTTATGGAAACAGTAGTATTTCAGGAGTGACATAAAGTTTATTGGATTAACAGATAATATGTAATATGCATCATAACAAAATTAGACAGGTGCATAAATGTGGGCACCCCAACAGAGATATTACATCAATACTCAGTTGAGCCTCCTTTTGCAAATGTAACAACCTCTAGACGCCTCATATAGCCTTTGATGAGTGTCTGGATGGCGGTATTTTTGACCATTCGTCCATACAAAATCTCTCCATTTCAGTTAAATTTGATGGCTGCCGAGCATGGACAACCTGTTTGAAATCATCCCATAGATTTTCCATGATATTCAGGTCAGGGGACTGTGAGGGCCATTCCAGATTATTGTACTTCTCCCTCTGTATAAATACCTTTGTAGATTTTGAATTATGTTTAGAGTCATTGTCGTGTTGGAATAGCCAACCCCTGCGTAACTTCAACTTTGTGACTGACGCTTGAACATTATCCTGAAGAATTTGTTGATATTGGGTTGAATTCATCTGACCCTGAACTTTAACAAAGGGCCCCAGTCCCTGAACTAGCCACACAGCCCCACAGCATGATGGAACCTCCACCAAATTTGACAGTAGGTAGCAGGTGTTTTTCTTGGAATGCGGTGTTCTTTTTCTGCCATGCAAATAACTAAATGTTTGTCTCATCAGTCCAAAGCACTTTGTTCCAAAATGACTGTGGCTTGTCTAAATGAGCTTTTGCATACAACAAGCGACTATTTGTGGCATGAGTGCAGAAAGGGCTTATTTCGCATCACCTTGCCATACAGATGTTCTTTGTGCAAATTGCGCTGAATAGTAGAACTATGTAGAGATACACCATCTGCAGCAAGATGTTCTTGCAGGTCTTTGGAGATGATATTTGGGTTGTCTGTAACCATTCTCACAATCCTCCGCATATGCCGCTTCTGTATTTTTCTAGGCCTTCCAGACCTGGGTTTTACAGCAACTGTGCCTGTGGCCTTCCATTTCCTGATAACATTCCTTACAGTTGAAACTGACAGTTTAAACCTCTGAGATAGCTTTTTGTAGCCTTCCCCTAAACCACAATACTGAACAATCTTTGTTTTCAGATCTTTAGAGAGTTGCTTTGAGGATCCCATGCTGTCACTCTTTAGAGGAGAGTCAAACAGAAACACAACTTGCAATTAGCCACCTTAAATACCTTTTCTCATGATTGGACACAAAATATTTATTATGCCAAATAAGCATAGCTTTACGAGATTCATGTTACACACACTTAGTCATAGGCCTATAGTGTAAGGCTATGCTTATTTGACATAATAAATATTTTACTGCCTGGTGGAAGATTGCTTTTTTGAGTGCCTGCTCTACAAATTTTTAGTTTGGACTGCTCCCTTGCTAAAGGCTCAGGGTGGTGCACCTGTGCCTCTTCCATTGCTTGGTGAGTTACTGCTTGTTGTTGGACTACCATTCCTGTTCTACTTGAGAAAAAAGAAATGCCTTGCAGACAACTCTCCTGCTTTTAAGAAGTTATTTAGTTAATTTGGCCGTTCCAGATGTCTTTTCTTAGTTCCTTCATATCCATAAATAACCTCTATTTGAGGACAGTACAAGACTGAATTCCAAACCCTAGCAGCTGAGGCTGCTGGAACATCTTCTTCATTTGTAGAGAATTGGAGAAAAAAAACATTTCTCTTTTCCTAGCTACCCATAGAGATATACTGTATAATACAGAACTAAGTTACAACCTTGAGAGTCTCAGCTTATGTTAACCTCTTTCCACAGAAGTCCAATCAAAGGTTGTAGGAAGATTCCAAGTCACAACCTCAAAAGATCTGCATGAAAGCAGCCCTGAATGCAGTGTAAACAGCAGCCCTGAAACTTCCAAGAGATCAGAGGCAAGGTCATCAGATACTACTTCTGACATGTATGAGACAGCTTCTTCAGATACAGACATCAGTACAGATAATGCAACAGAGGGAAACGGCTTCTCAGAGCCTGAGATGTTCTCATCATGTAGTATGGACACAATAAACAAAGACAATTGCACACATGATACTGATTCTGAATCGGAAGCTTTAAGTCAGGAGAGGTTTGGTGGTTTTCAAAATGACAGTGCTAGACCGACTCCTGTGAGCACAATTACTGATACAGACAACTGCCCGTGTGTGCTTAACATTAATAGAGCCCCAGAAAGTGATTTGGGGGATCAAGTCAATTCAGGGGTACAGTCTCACAGTATTGTGAATGGAGACTCTACACTAGACAACAGAATGACAGTAGTGGGTGATGGGCAAGGCAGTGATTCTGTATCTTTTAGTGGAGAGGAGAATGCAGAGAAGACACCTCAACAGATTTCAACAGTGCAAGTCTATCTGCACTACACAAGAGGAATCGTGTACCTCAGCAGTGATGACACAGAGAGTGAGGATGAAGAAATATTTGAGGAACTACAACAGCTTCGACAGAAGTAAGTCTCTATCTTACATTCTATCACCTGTAGCAACTGTTTTCCAGCCAGGATTCCATTTCTAACACTGAGTCTTGGATGGTGGGAGCTAACTACTATTGCTGACTGCTGACTACAGTGTTTTAGGGTCTACTTGTAGAAACAGCAGAGGAGGCAATAGCAAATGGCCTACAGATACTGGTTTCAATAAAATAACATTTATACAGGTATTAGAAAGTTGCTTTGGATTAAGTTTGCTTTCTTTATGTACAATTTATTAATTTAAGTTAAAACCTCCTTAAATAGCGGTTGTGTCTTGGATCATAGATATTGGTCTTGTCTGAAAACTGAGCAATGTAATCAACCCATAAAATGTGTCTCCGTGAAAGAATATGCACCCAACCGAACCATTTGTTTCTGGTCTCTTTTGCAGACATATGTCTGAAGTGCAGTTGTTACAGGCCCTGCAGAAAAAGGAGATTGAAGAACTATATTACCGGATGGGCAAAGTGCCTCCCCCTGGCATTGTGTCTCCAGCTGCTATGTTATCTAGCAGACAGAGGCGCCTGTCTAAGGGGAGTTTTAATCCATCGAGGAGGAATAGTCTGCAGAGGCTTGAGTTTATGCCAGCAACTGGTAAGTAACTATCACTAGCTGTCATTGTGTACTATTGTGACTGCACATTCACACACTTAGGGTCAGGGATGGGACCTTGTCTTCCTAAAGACTGGTCTGGGTCTATTTTTGCTGCTAAATCTCTTAAAACCCCTTCATGCACCTTCCTGTAATCTCAATTTTCTTTAAAAATAGAGATTACAGGAATTACAATCTTTCAGCCTGTACCACTGATTCAGGGAGAGAATTCCACATCTTCACAGCTCTCCCTGTAAAAAACCCCTTCCGAATATTTAGGCGGAACCTTCTTTCTTCAGATGGAAAGACCTACTGGTAAATAAAGCATTAGAGAGATTATTATATGATCCCCTTATATATTATACATAGTTATCATATCACCACTTAAGCACCTCTTCTTTAGCGTGAACAACCTCATCTTGGCCAGTCTTTCCGCAAAGCTAGATTTTCCATAACTTTTACCAGCTTAGTTGCCCTTCTTTGTACCCTCTCTAATACAATAATGTCCTGTTTGAGTGATGGAGACCAAACCTGTACGGCATATTCTAGATGGGGCCTTACCAGTGCTCTATACAGTGAATGACCCCTTCCTGCCTTGAATCTATGCCCCTTTTAATACAGCTCAAGACCTTATTTGCCCTTGATGCTGCTGACTGGCATTGCTTGCTACAACCAAGTTTATCATCTACAAGGACTCCAATGTCCTTTTCCATTATGGATTTGCCTAGTGAAGTCCCATTAAGGGTATAGGTGGCTTGGATATTTTTACATCCCAGGTGCATGACTTTACATTTATCAACATTGAATCTCATTTGCCAATTAGATCCTGTTGCAAGGATGCCACATCTTGGATGGAATTAATTGGGCTGGATAGTTTTGTCCCATCTGCAAACACTGATACATTACTTACAATAAGCTCCCCTTAAGTCATTAACGAACAAGTTAAATAAAAGTGGACCCAATACCGAGCCATGAGGGACCCCACTAAGAACCTGTACCATAGTCCTGTATCATACTGTCCCAAGTGTGATGAGTATAATGTGTCCCTTTTTCACTATCTATGGACTTGTCCAAAGATCAGTATATTTTGGAAGGAAGTTACCAGTTTTCTAAACATTAATCTGAAAATAAAAATTAAATTATTTCCAGGTTTTGCTTTGTTGCTTCTAGATGATAGTAGGCTCTCTTCAAATTTTAATATAGAATTTAAGTCCCAAGAAAATAAAATATTGACAATTTTATTTTTGGCTTCCTCCAGAAAGGCTTTATTTAACTGTTGGCTACAAAATGAGTCTCCCTCATTGACAGACACAATGGCTTATATGAACCAGCTTAGTTGGCAGGAAGCTTTATTAGTAAAAACTAAAGGAAATAATTCCAAAGAATCATTTAGACTTATATGGTCTCCTTACTTTGAGTTCTGTGACTCCAATACCAGAAGTCAAATATCTCAGTTTCTTCAATTGTAAAATGTTCATAGGGGGGTTATCTGACATTCCCAAGACAATGGGCTTTTTCTTTCTTCTTTTAAGAATGTCTATGCCTCCAATGGCTTAGTTAGTGATAGTTAGTTCTTGTTACTTTCTATTTTATTTTACATATTACTTCATTGTAAGTTATACATTCTGAATAATATGTCATTGTATTAATCTTCTTATTCTGCATACTATTTGTTATCATATTGATTTTTATGGTTTATTGTGAAAACCAAATAAAATATTTCAAATCCAAAAAAAAAAAAAGAAAAAAAAGAAACTGTACCCGATCCTGTAACCAGTTTCCTATCCATGTGCAAACGACTTAATTAAGCCCAACAGACCTTAGTTTAGAAAGCATTCGTTTGTGGGCACGGTATCAAACGCTTTGGCAAAATCCAAATAGATCACATCTACTGCCCCCCCCACTGTCCAGCATCTTACTTACCTCTTCATAAAAAGCAATCAAATTTGTCTGACATGACCTATCCTTTATAAAGCCACGCTGATTGCTGCTCATAATAATGCCATTCACTAGGACAACATTTTGAATGTGATCCCTTAACAAGCCTTCAAATAATTTGCCCACCACAGATGTCAAACTGACATCTGACGAGGCTGAGATCATATCCCTTTTTAAATAATAAAGTAAAAATATTGTATTTTTTGTCATCCATGATAAATGAGCAAAAGCCTTTAAATTGAAGTCATTGGGAATCGTGCAGCATAATTGCATAATCCAAATCTCTCTCTATGCCCTTAGACCCAAACAAAAATAGTTAATAAAAAATATGCTGATAAAACAGTACAATAGTTGGTGAATCTGAACACATTTATATTGCAGGTTTCATTAGGAAGAATTCACTTGGAGGGAGCAGCACAGGTTCCCAAGAGCAGCGTTTAAACAAAGGTGCAACCTTTTCTGGAGAGATGACCAGAATGGTAAGGAAGACATTGTAATACTGCAGTTATAGCGAATTATAACATTGGGCTACCCTAGACCATTATAAAATGTGGTGCCTGTAGCCTATGTGACTTTTATAGATGTCATTCATATAGAGTCATTTATAGATATTTCTGAACTACTAGCCTTGCACAATAACTAATCAAGAATCAACTGTGTAAAACATATGAATAATAAATATAGTGCAGTCATTTAATCCATCACACGCATACACCTCCTAAATCGTACATTTTGTCCTCTGTAGGTGTGTTAGTTTGACCTACTTTTTTTTAATAAATGTATATTCCCATCATTAAGGCTTTATTATAGGTGGGATGGAATCACATTGCTGAGGTATAGTGTAAGCTTCAAGCTGCAGTTTAATTGACTGATGTTCTCTTGGATAAGAGCCACTGTGATAAAAGAAGTATGGAGAAACACTTAGGAAAGGTTGCCCTTCTACATTAATTTTGACAATAAATGCGGTAGGGCTGTGTGGCTCACCTTTTACTCAAGGATGTTATCCATCAAATGTATTTTACTGTGCTGGATTCCTACAAAGTTTGCCTAGGCCTTAAAGGATAAGGGAACCCTGATCTACTGGAGAGTACGTACACCCCACCCAGTGAATCCAACCACTAAATTGGTCTTACTACTTGGGAAAATCTCTCAGGTGGAGCTTACAGACAATTAAAGAAATACATTTACAGTCACATAATCAAAGGTCCCTGTCATAAACACTATGGTCACTATGGTCCATTTTTATCAGAAGCCAATTAATCTTTCAAAATGTGGTAGGAAACTTGTGTACCCAGAGGAAACCAACCCAGCCCCGGATTTACAATAACTGCTCCCCTATCTACCACCCCAGTACACCTGTGGTAGTCATCTGTCCTTGCTCACGTATGTGCAATTGTTTCCTCCTTGGTCCCGGGAATTAGCACACAAAACAACAGTGTCCTGCTTGCCCATTCCCCAGTGCTCCGAAAAACAAAATGCGCCTGGGTGGCATGCCACCCATAAATTCTCACCTCCCTAGGCCCGGACCTTTGTGGCCTTCCCACAAATCAGGCCATGAACCCACCAAAGGATAACATACAAACCCCATGCAGATAGTGCCCTGGCTGGAGCCAAACCAAGGAACCCAACAATGCTGCACACTGCATGACCATGCAGTCCAAGTTACAGCCACATTTGTTTTAACTTTTTACTTAATGAAGTGTAAATATCTATAGCTGTCTAACTGGATTCTTTGGACCTTCCTTCACTGGTTTTCTTGCATGTCATTGTTATTTTGTCATAATCTTGCGCTATATATGGTTAGTTGGTCCACTGCATGGAAATTGTATGGAAGTTGTACAGCAGTAGTATACATCCTATTGCAGCAGTATAGACTAATTATTACTAAGGAAGAGTATTACGGGAAGGGGGAATAAAAGATTAAAGCTCAGAGTGGTTTAATTAAAGGAGGTCTGGAATGAGGAGGTGACCATTGTGTAATAATCATTATGTTAACATTTATATTCCTATTTTACTCTACTGAGCATTATTTGTTCACATTTCTGCCTAGGCAACTACTGGAAGCTGTAGCAGCGAGGCAAGTGAACAGGATGAAAAAGTAAAGGTAATTTGTCTATAATGTGTGCTAAATTAGAGGTTGAACTGAACACAGACGCCTTCCATATGCTTTACTGCATAAACTAAAAAATGAAAAACTTGGGTTACTGACTGTTGAATGTGTAGTTCCCCTTAAATTTACAATTCGCTACCAGTGTTTTGTATGTCAGCAGACCACATTGTAGTAGCACCAGGGAGAAGGTGCGGCAACTTACATTATTTGTCTTTCACCCCCTGCTCTACTGGGTGGAAAAAAGTGGGTTTAAAAGAGGTGGTTCCTAGAGGGATTGCCTTGGGCAGATTACTTACAATTTTACTCTTTAGTTTTCCTACTCTGCCTATTTTCAGCCTGATTGTTGGGGTTATTGACCTTGGCAGGCTAAACCAGACTAGACTGTTTCATTGAATCAAATTTTGATGGTTAATAAATTTACTTTTTTCCCTTAGTAAATACTCGAAGCAACAAAACACTTGAAGAGAAATAAAAACCGGACTACCTCAGAGGACTGGCCTTGTGTCGTTTCTGTCTATAGTGGCGCTAAAGCTTTTGCTAAATAAAATCTCCTGCTTGCCAGGAGCTAAACTGGGTGGCCTTGGATGTAGATACCGCTTACTATTGACAAATGACGTTCTGCTGGAGAACTTGAAGAAATTTCATGGCATGGTCCATAGCTACCATAGAGACTGTTACTACCATGGAATCTGCTTACAGATGGGATCCTTTAAAAGAATTGGTGCTGCCTAACATGTACCATGCTCTCAAAGCCACGGAAGAGTTATTTTTAGGTTGCCAGTTGGCTAAAGCATGAATGTTCATGACAAGATATAGTAAGAGCAGGTTGCTGGTTTCAGCAGAAGTTCTCATGATCATGCACTTTGCACTTCTTTAGAAGAATACCTGGAAAGTCTTCTTCCAATTTTTTTTGCTATTATTCTCCCCTTATGTAAAGCTGCCAATTATTTTGAATGTTTAAATGTGAATTAGCCATAGAACTATGACATTTGTAGTATGCTTTGTGTGCAGCACTACACAAGTCTTATAACCTTTATCTGAATGAATTCATCCGGAGCTCACAGTTTGTAAAGCTACCAGAGATATCCTTCAAAAACGCGTCACATCCGTGGAGCCGCCAGTGGAGTTTAAATATCTTAAACTTCAACCACACATGCAAAGCTATAGAGTATGAACCTAATTTCCCAGTCTGATATTCTTATCATCTCATTCACGTTGCACAAAGCACATATACAAACTGGAGTTTTGACAGAAGCCACAAGTTACAACAGATTTGATGCTTACGGGTATCTCAAAGTAATAAATAGCTTTAGCCACAGATCCTTGTGGTGTTCTACAGAGGCAAACAAATCATGGGCAATTGAAACACTGTATAGGTGAGAGTATCCATTACACCTATGGGTAATGAATAACTAACATTTGGCCTCTTGATATTGCTGAATGCTGCGATTCTTTATCGAGGTGCGCATCTATGAATTTATGCATGACAAGAACAATAACCACATATCTATAAAGCAGGTTTGAATATTCCAGGGTGAGATGTTAAATAATCAGCCCTAATATTTGACAGATTACCTATGTTGTAGGTCATTATTTGGTAATGGCATATGTAGTGTATATCTGGACTAATTTCTAATCAGCTGACAAGCATATTTTAGGATATCCTGCCAACCATTAACATTTAGTTGTGTATATGCTGTTCTATTAGCTTCTTTAAGGTTTGGGTTCACCTTTGTCCTCAGCCCTGGTGACACACTTCTTGACACAGGTTTCAGCCTAGTCTGAGCCAGGCCTTTGGGAATTCTGGGTAATGTAGTCTGTCCTACATGTAGATGCACCTATGTTTGGGGTAGAGCTTTAGAGAAATACAAAAGCTGGTAAAACAAATACATATACCCCAGTTGACCTAGTGAGGGATGATTCTAAATCAATAAACCCCAAAAAGCATGGAGCTTCCATGGATGGAGTGAGCTAGGCAAATTGTTACAGCAAGGGATCATGGTCTGTCCTGAATTTTAACCTTCACATACTCCCTTAGCCAAAGGGACTAAATAAAAAACTGAACTGTTTATATCTGTGAGTATATACCAAATCAATAAAAAAAGGAAAAGTTAAGAATATGCCTAATGTGGGGTTGCATACATTTAGACATATTCCTGCACATTTTCCTATGAAAGTGTTATAATGTATGCGGATGGTGGGGTTGTCAGCCCCCTCCTCTCCCCGCCTTCAAAACTAATTTAATCTAAAACACAAGTGTTGCATGCATTGTTTTTAATTTAGATGATTTATGTGAACCAATGCATTATATAACCACTTAAAAGTCAATCAACTATTTAAATGCATCAATTGGAAGTGATATTGCCCTTGCAGTTTTTTTTTTTTTTTAGAAATTTGTCATTATCACTTTAAAAGAGAATTAAAAGGTCAATAACTTGGTGGAGGGTGCAGTGATTATAATTGCTTACCTCAGACCCCTTCACTGGAAATGAACCGCCCCAGGGCTCTGCGTATTTGACTTTTCACATTTAAGTTTCTATTTTACTGTACTGCACATTCCCACCCCAGCCACAAGGGATTCCTAGGACAACCGAGAAGAGAAGGTGGTGGAGCAAATAGTAACCTGGCTCCTTTTATTTTTATTCAGTGATGAGGAGCACCGTTCCCCCTCCTTCCCCCAAGATGTACCCTTTCCTTCTCCTTTAGAAAGGTGCCTGGTACTAACCTTACATATTAAAACTAACCGCCCTTTCCCATATCTCCCCTGTCACTCATTTATGCTGAAATATTGCTTGGGATTGCAGCAAAGACCCAGTTGGCTGAAGGACTGATGTATGTATGGTTCCAGAGTAATTGGTCTTTGTCCCACCCCCAAGCAAAGATGAAGAGGCAGCTCAGGTTAGTGACGGGACACAAGGGGGCAAATATACTAAAGGGCGAAGTGACTAACAGCGAAAATTCGCCAACATTTCGTTACTTTGCAGATTCACTAACGGGCGCAGACATAACTTCGCTAGTGAAGGAGATAGACTCTAGCACTACCTTATGGCAGGCGAAGTTCCGCTCTGGCGAAAGAGCGTTTCTTCGCAAATTCACTAAGATGCGCATTTTACTGAACGTTACCTGTTCCACCAGACTTGCCTTCAGACCAGGCGAAGTGCAGTGGAATGTATAGGGCTTCTTCGATTTTTATTTGAAAAAAACGCTGGCGTCTATTACGTTTTTCAGGGTGATAGGCTGCAAAAGTCTGTACATTTTTTTTTGGGCTCCCCCATATATTTCCTACCATATGGCACATAAACTATACACTGGGCACATGTGTAGGGCAATATAACAACTCTATTTCATTTTATTAATGTTCCCTGGGCTTGTGTAGTGTAATGTATTTGATGCAACATATACGTGCATTGTACTTTCACTTCCCATCGTATGCAAATTAGCCAACGCTAGCGCAACTTCGCTTCGCTTGCCGCAGTAACGCTAGTGCAACTTCTCCAAGGTTCGGCGCCCTGCATGCAACTTCGGATTTTAGTGAATTAGCGTTGTCCTGGTGAATCTATGCCTGGCGAATTTACGGAGGTTACTAAATTTGCCCCAAGGTGTTCATTTAACAGATTAGATTAGTGCCATTTTGTTACTGTCGCAAATCCAACCACAATGACCATTTCTCATTGGTCCAAATTGTTCATTATTGCCTATAGAAATCGAGGCATAGACAACGACATGTTGCCCATTGTGAACCATCTTAAAGGTCAGTTTGGAATCTGTAAGTGGGTTGGAGATGGTTAAGCTTTTGTGGCTATTTATTAAGCTCATTAATTAGCCAGCAATAAATAAGTTTATGTTGTTAAATACAGGGGCGTAACTATAGAGGAAGCAGACCCTGTGGCTGCAGGGGGGTAAAACCTGGGGGCCTGAAAAATAATCTGCTGTGGGGCCCAGTAATATCCAGTTACACCACTGGTTAAATGTACATATCCATAAGCAGGTGTCTTGTATGCGTGACTTACCTATAGATGACTGTTTCTACTGTCCAAATGCTTCCCATTGGCACTAAACTAAGAGAATACAATAATAAAAGGGTAAACCTATGGCCCTGTTTCACCTTGTGTTGAAGTACATATATCAGTGCCTGGCTGCAGTAGCAAGGAGGATCCTGGGATTTGTACCTCCCAAACAAAAGGCTGACATATTGTCAATGAATGTTTTAGCAAAACAAGAGAAACCTACAAAATGTAACACATGATATGTAATAAAGGCACCACGAATGTATATTGAGAAGGAGCAAAGACTATTGGGGCATCTAGCAGCATTGTTTCCTTCAGTTGGTCTGTTTTAACCCTTGTGCAATGTGTTAACACAAGGTCATTTGACATTCATTTTATGCATACTACAGAAATAAAGGGATGCTCTCCATATACTGGGATAATGACCAGATTGTACTTTTCTTTTCTTCACAATCAATAAAGTTTCAAGAAAACCACAGTAGTACCACGTGCCAATGGGTGACACCCTGTCCCTCTCTACCTGTTTATGGATATACTCTTATATATAAGAAAATATGCTTGATTCCAGGCAAGTTTTTGATACACGTTCATTACAGATTTCAGTGGTTTTGAGGTTATAGTAGTAAATTTAATTGCCAGCACAGTGCAATCAGGAATCACGTAGCTGTAATATTTAGGCACATTAGTGAAATGATCTGCCAATTGGTCTATACGGCTGCCTGTGTGCTGAAGGTGTTAGCAATAAACTCATATTGGCACATAGTGATGCGCCGCTCTCACATACTTCTTTAGGGCTGAAGGTGCAATAGACATACTGAAGTGCCAGTACAGTAAACTAAAGAAGTATGAGAGAGTGGCGCGTCACTACGTTCCAGTACGTGTCTTTTGCTAACACCTTCAGCACACAGGCAGCAGTATAGACCAATTGGCGAATGGACGTTACTCCGCAAATTCACTGAGATGCAGATTTTACTGAACGTTACCTCTTTCGACAGACTTGCCTTCGCCAGACCAGACCACGCGAAGTGCATTGGAGTGCATTTATCTTCCTCAATCTTCTGTTACTTACATTATATTTTTAGTGGAAAAAGTTATTTCGGTAGGAACTGCGAGCAGTGAAGGCATGAGAGCAAGATGATGGGGGTCTTCTGTGACTCTTAGAAGATTTATAGCTGACCTGGTGCTGACTTCCCTGCTCACAGCACAAATCAGACTGAAAGATAATACAGGCAGGCTGAATTTTGGTATTCAGCCGAATCTTTCAGGAAGGATCCGGGGGGTTCATCCGAATCAAAAATAGTGGATTAGGTGCATCCCTACAAATTTTTATGGTTACAAAATGAAAATGAATTAAAGGAAACAGCCAGTGTAGACTCTGCCCCCTGCACTCACTGCCAGTGGCAGCTTAACCCTTTCAGCTCCTCCACTCCTGATAACTACCCGCTAGCTATTTGTATACAACAGTGCTGCAACCACTTGCTCCTTGCTACAGGGACCTCATTGTGTTTCTAACAACCACTTTAATAGGGTCATTGAATGCGTGAAAGGTGCATGGAAGCTTATTAGGTGGGGGAGGATTCAGTTTGTAGAAGGACATACACTCAATTCAAAGAAATCATATTTTATTACAAAGCACCGTATCTCCGACTTTTACATTATCATCACAACAATGAGAGAAGTGCATGGTACATAGACAAGAGTATCCTGTCTCACAACAGAAAATCTCATGAAAAGTCACATAGTTTAATAAAGGCCTGCTTTTTTTTTTTTTCAGATAAATCGACATAAATCCAGCCACTTTTTCATGGCCAGGAGAGTGACAAAGTATGGGTTCATAAAGGGATAAGTGGTAACATAAAGAGGCAGACTGAGTTTATAGGGGCAGGGTAATAGAGGGCAAATTGGAGTGGAAATTTGGCAGGATCTGGGCTGTAACACTAAGAATTAAAAACTTAATGGCAAGTACATTATAAGGTCATAATAACTGCCCTGGCCTTGACTGGTATTTTACCAAATAGGGTGGTTAAAGTAACACCAAAAAATGAAAGTGTTTTAAAGTAATAAAAATATGAAGCATTGTTGCCCTGCACTGGTAAAACTGATGTGTTTGCTTCAGAAACACTAATATAGTTCATATAAACAAGCTGTTGTGTAGCAATGGCAGAAATTGAAAAAAGACTGTGGCACATGTTAAATAGTGGATAACAGATAACACCATTATGTTCTACAGAGCTTATCTGCTGTGTAACCTGAGCCTTTTCTCCTTTGAATGGCTGCCCCCATTGCTACACAGCAGCTTATTTATATCAGTAATAGTACTGTTTCTGAAGCTAACACACCAGTTTAACCAGTGCAGAACAACACTGCATTATATTTGTATTACTTACAAATACTTTTTTATGTTACCTTTAATTACCTTAAAGTAAGATCAAAACACAACAAATGTCTTATTTATTCTGACATGTAGCTAAATGTCAAAATACTGAGCATGCACTTCCTCCTCTAATTTATATTTCTATGCTGTATTTCATTTCATGTGTCGTATATTTGTAATAATCAGGGGACTATAACCCCATGTCAGGACACAGGCAATAGACAAAGACAATAAAGACCAAAAAGCAATACGGTTGACCACTAGTCTGATTTACACTAAAGGCTTACGCCAATGTTTCCAATCGCGCGTAATAAGCGCATCACTCGCATTTCATATTCTACGTCATGGCTGAGGTTACGGGCAGACATTTTACATGTGGGCTAACTGTAACTTGCTAATAAAACTAAATATACGCATAAAATGACGAGTCTTTTTTTGTAAGCTGTAACCTGGCTTTCGAATTTTCCATAACTCACGCAAAAACAAACAACGACCACAACAAACATGGCCGACTTGTAATACCAGATCCCATACACTTACCCACAAAACACCCAACGCCATTGTGACCTGCGACCCGCACTCTAAGGGTTAGGAGATTTGGGGAGATTTTGTCTCACACAGGCAACTTTGGGCAACTATGGAAAACGTATTGCGAAGTGGATCTACTCTAGCGCTACTTCGAACCCTTATGTCAGGAGAAGTTGCACTCTGGCGAAGGGGAGTAACTATGCTAATTCACTAACTTGCACATTTTATTGAATGTTACCTCTTGTGCCAGACTTTACTTCGCCAGGTCAGACCAGACGAAGTTCAATACAATAGATAAGTCTAATATAGGTAAATCTCAAAACAACTGGACTTGCTGAGTAATCAATGAAGACGTTTCACTACTCATCCGAGCAGCTTCTTCAGAGAACTTCCCACACCGGTCAGTTGAACTGAAGAAGCTGCTCGGATGAGTAGTGAAAGGTCTTCAATGATTACTCTGCAAGTCCAGTTGTTTTTAGATTTACCATGAACTGGATGAATGAAAATCTTCATAGTCAAAATAGATAAGAGTTTGTCCAAAAATAGTTGAAATGTTTTCAAACGCTGGCGTCTTTTACTTTTTTAAGGATGATAGTATGAAAAATAGCGTAAATTTCTTTGGGGGTACCCTCCTTCCCCCCTACATTTCCTAACAAATGGCAACTCAACGATACAGTGGGCACATGTGTATGCCAATAGAACACCTTTATTTTATTTTTTTAAGGTTTCCCAGGCTTGTGTAGTGTAATGTAGTTACTGCAACATATACGTCCATTTTGCCTGATGAAGTAACGGTAGCGCAACTTCGCTACCGTTTGCCTCCCTGAGCGCAACTTTGCATTTTTGTGAATTTGCGTAGCGCTGGTGGAACTACGCCTGGCGAAGTGCAGCGAAGCTGTCACTGCCGCAACTTCGGATCTTAGTGAATTTGCCCCAAAGTCTTAAATAGGAAGAAACAGTATCCAAACTAGGGGAGACGGGAACAAAACTGAGCACACTGTGTTGTTTTATGAATAATAAATTGCTTTTACTGGATATTGAGCAATTTTCCACAGAGCTGAGTTGTCAGCACATGTTGAAAAAATAAAAACTGCATAGGGTCAATAATCTCACAGGGACTATGTACCCCAGCATCATTTAAAGTGGTCGAATGGAACCTTATGAGTGGCCATTCTTGGTTCATTCAAATCAGGTCTGCAACTATGGTTGCCACCCGGCTAGGGTTGCCACCTTTTCTGGAAAAAATACCGGCCTTACTATATATTTATCTTTTTTCCTTATTAATAACATTGGAATCAACCATCATTTTTACCGGCCAGGTGGCAACCCTAGGCCCATGGGAGCCAGGGCCAGTGGGGTTTTTCCCAGTGTTCCACCGCCCCAGTCCAACCCTGCTCATCATTAATTTTTCAACATGGTGCAGATGACATTTTTAACCATGAATGTGTCCTGGGGAATTCAGTTAACGGAGACCACTTGTAAAGTAAAATGATAACATTTATTTGATCAGAATCCCAAACAAAGGAATCACAGGTTTTATAAACTTTTCATGATCACACTACACAAAATCACGTTTGAAAGAAACTACTGCCAGAATGTTACATTGTGTTTTTTTGACTTTAGAACATCTTTAAAGGGGAACTCCGGCT
This sequence comes from Xenopus laevis, assembly GCF_017654675.1. Classification (NCBI taxonomy): domain Eukaryota; kingdom Metazoa; phylum Chordata; class Amphibia; order Anura; family Pipidae; genus Xenopus; species Xenopus laevis. Next base: position 30,556,095 of record NC_054388.1, read on the forward strand.
TCCAAACCAAAATTTGATAAAGAGGCCCACATAACACAGAAACCCCTAATATACCCATCACAGTTACCGGTTTCTTTAAAAAAGTATGAATAAATGCCATTTTCTATGCTGAAATCCAGCTGTTCTTCTATTTCTGCATCATTTGAAATCCTGGCAGGGAAGGAGGGACTAAACACTGATGTTACAAATTGTAACCACTTCTCCACAGCTTACAGACAGCATGCAGGAACTACATAACCCACAATGCATTGCACTATGATGTTCCTTTCCTTATTGAAATCACGTGTACAGGGTTTTGTGGGGTTTGGAGGATGCAGGCTAAGGACAGATGGCTGTTGATACAAAATAACAGTAGTCAGCCAGCTCAGCAAAGTAGTCAGATAGATCAGCAGGAGAGTATTGGCTAGGCTAGTCTGCATATTTTTTAAATGATGTATATTGCAAAGTTGCTTGAAATTATGTTTACTTTTCAAAAAGATATTTAAAACTTAAAACTTATAGTTTTATAGTGATTCCTTCTGACTCTTTGCAGCTTTCAAATGGGCGTCGCTGACCCCCTTCCAATGCTCTGTAAGGCTGCAAATATATTGTTATTGCTACTTTTTATTAATCATCTTTCTATTCAGGCCTCTCCTATTCATATTCCAGTCTCTTATTCAAATCAGTACATGGTTGCAAGGGTTATTTGGACCCTAGCAACTAGATTGCTGAAATTGCAAACTGGAGAGCTGCTGAATAAAAAGCTAAATAACTCAAATTCCAGAAATATTAAAAAATGAAAACAAATTGCAAATTGTTTCAGAATATCCCTCTCTACATCATACTGACAGTTAACTTAAAGGTGGATAACCCCTTTAAGTTATGTTTGTGTGGAGTTCCCCTTTAAGTTGGTTCTTTTTAAACATTGATTGTTATAATCCTTTCATAAAACAATGAAGAGCACAAATGGTTGTCCTTCAACACAATATGCCACTTAAAAAAAAACGGCACCAGCCTGGGGAATAGGGATGTCGCGGACTGTTCGCCGGCGAACTTGTTCGCGCGAACATCGGCTGTTCGCGTCCGCCGCAAGTTCGCGAACGTCGCGCGACGTTCGCCAATAGGCGTTCGCGTCAAAATCGTTCGACCATTCGATCGCTAAAATCGAAGGATTTTCGTTCGAATCGAACGATCGAAGCCATTGGATTGAATGAAATCATTCGATCGAATGGCTTCGATCGTTCGATTCGAACGAAAATCGTTCGATCGAACGATTAAAATCCTTCGATCGTTCGAATCGAACGATTTTCGGATGTTCGAAGTTCGCGAACTGTTCGCGAACTGTCCGCATTTTTTGCCGGTGTTCTCGAACGGCGTTCGCGAACACATTATCGGCGGTTCGCTACATCCCTACTGGGGAATTTTGTAGATGCTCATTCGACACAATCTTCTTCCTCTTCTGTGTTCTTTTCTCCAGGCCTGGGCCAGTGCATGCGCAGTACATTGAAAAAAGTCATCTTTATGCATCTGGCTTCAGCTTTTCACTGTAGCATGGGGAAAATACACCTGTGTATTTTCACAGAGGATTTATGCCAAGAGAAAATTAACCGCATTTATTTCACAGCAGCATAAATATAAATATAAGATGTGTTGGGGTAAATATTGACAGAGTTAGTTAAGAAGAAATAAATATGGCCCTGTGCTTTTATTCCCAGGGACAAACACAGAGCACATACATATATGTACATGAAAATCAGATGATCCCAGATTTGTGTTTGAACTTTGTGCTAAACCTCTCCCCCCCATGGGTACGTAGGTTACTTTTGCAACCAATCGTAATCTGATATGGAAGTATCTTTCTCTAATTACTCATATAAAAATGTCAATATATATATATATATATATATATATATATATATATATATATATATATACACAAAAATCCATTTTTGAACTATATATATATATATATATATATACATATATATATATATACATATATATATATATATACATATATATATATATATATATACATATATATATATACATATATCTATATATATATATATATATATATATATAAAACCAAAGGAATGGTGCACTCCGTAGACAAAATTAATACCTGGGTGCCAGCATGGGAAATAAGCAGTGAAAAAGGATTGCGGCACTCACAGGGTTTTAGTGAAAAAACAAAAAAATGTTTTATTACTAAGCCTCAGCGTTTCCATCCCCCACAGGGATCTTCGTCAGGAGCAAAAACAAACAAACATGTTAAACATGTTAATAATAAAACATTTTTTTAGTTTTTTCACTAATACCCTGTGAGTGCCGCAATCCTTTTTCAATATATATATATATATATATATATTATATATATATACAGTTCATATAAATATATATCTTCAGATTGTATATACAATAAAACCAGCTATTCCCATTCCTCTTTTCGGCAGTTTCATTGCAGGTGGAACCATGAACCAAGACCCAGCCAAAAAGAGATTTCCTCTGCGTCTCCTGCATCCTTATTTGGGGCGGTGTCTTCAGATATTATTGAAGATGTTCTTGTAGACTTAGCAAAGGAAAATGAACAAAGCTTGGCTAAGAATATGCTGGTTCCTTTAAAGATCCGACTGTTATTGGTGAGACCCATGAAATAAAATGCATTTTGTTTAATAAAAGTAGTCTGACCTAAACTTCACTTTTATTTCTGACAATAAACATGAACATAATCATAGTTTTCAGACACTTTCAATCCCGTCTGATACATTTTTGGGCAATTCTCAACAGGTATCTATTGTGGAGGCAGTTAGCCAATACACAGCAAATCTATCTTTCATCTCCTGATCTCAACCCAGAGGTCTTAACTTAGGTCTTTCTTGCCTGTCTGCTGTCTTTACTTGGAAGTCCCAACATCTGTAACTGTGACTGTAACTCTCTATTAACTGGCCTTTTCCTCCACAGGCTGTCACTTCTCCAGTCTGTAATGAATTCTGCCACAAGCTCATACTCCTTAGCAGCCGCTCTCCTGATATCCCACTCTGCTAATCCCTGCACTGGTTTTGCCATTACCTCCTCACATGCTCACATTCAAGAATTTACAAGAATTCTCTCTGGAGTTCTCTTACATATTCTGTCTGACTTTCTCCCAAACTCTCTTCTTCAAAAGATCTCTTAAAACACATTTCTTTACAGAAGCTTACCCTCATCTATCATAGCATTGTGCATGCACATTATATGCTGCTAAATGCTACACTCAGTTCCAAATCTCTCACCGTGCTGACTTCTGATATTGCCCATTCCCACACTTTGTGTCATTTAAATTGAAAGCTCTTTTTTGGGCAGGGCCCAACTCCTGCATTGGTTATAGATGTTTTTGTGTTCCTACCTGCATGGTTTATGCCATTTTATAAATACATGGTAATAATACATGTTAATAATTGCAAACAGCTTCTACATGTCATGCATGTACACAATATATATTGTAAGAGATGCTCCGGACAAGATCATTTCTACATGTGTTTTTGGGGAATAGAATTGACCAGCAAACTCGAATCGAATTTGATTCCATTTTTTTCTCCGAAAAAAACTTGAATGGCAGGAAGGCTGCAAACAACTCCAAATTGATACCAGGATGTCTTCCATAAGCCAAAACAGTAATTCACTAGGTTTAAGGTGGCGAATATTCTTAAATTCTTGAAGGACCAGTGTATGAGAAATATGAAAAATCAAATTCGAATTTTTAAAAAGTCAGTAAGCACCGATTAAACCCAACAGGATTGTTTTACCTCCAATAAGTTGGGTTCTAGATATGTCTTAGTTGGGTTCAAGTACAAGCTACTGTCTTCATATTACAGGGAAAAGGGAAATCATTTTTAAAAATGTTAATTATTTGATTAAATGGCCTTCCAGTAAATCTGAGCTTTCTGGATAATGGGTTTCTGGATAACAGATCCTATACGTTAGGCTACGGGTAAGTATGTTTTAGAGATTAAAATTGTTATCTTTCAGAAATAATCTTCCTGTTTTCAGAATACTGGGGTCAAGACAGCTCTACAAAGTACCAAGCAGTGGAAATATTAGATAGGTAAACTAGAGTTGTAAACAAGAAATGTCTTATATTTTCTGGTATGTTTTCCTAAAGGAGAACTAAATCTTAACAAAGAAGCAGGGTAGACTGCTGCACATTATATGTTGGGGTGTACCTGTGTGTTATAGTCGAACCCTTCTCTTGTCATCTTGTGCTGTTGTACCTACTACCTCCAGCTCATCCCACCTACAGATGTTGTCCTGTGGCCCCGATATGTTGCAGGTCAAGCTCCCATTTTTGCCCACTCCAAAAATAGCTCTGCATTAACAGTAACATGATGGGACCCCAAATCACAGATATGAATGGGTTCCTGTTTCATTCATAATCCGTCTTCTTTTCGACCATTCGCCATCTAAAACCTGCCTTATTGCTGCTTTAGCTTATGGGGGACCTCCTAATATTTGAAGTCAATTCGTGGATTTTGAAAAATCGAAGTTTTTTTTTGGGAATCGAATGCGCTATTCTTTCAATTCGTACGATTCTAATACGGACCTATTTGATCAAAAACAGACCTATTAGACCAAAAAAAACGTAATAAACTTAATTTCGGTTGGTCTTTTTGAATTTGAATTTCAAAGTTTTTTCAATTCGAAATTCGACCCTTGATAAATATGCCCCTTAGTGTATATCATTCTCTTTCTATTCCATAATCGGCTGCTGTTTAATACCTTAATTTTCTCTTTTTGGTTCCCATGTTTTCTTCTCTCCAACCCTCTCTGAACCATCTTCATCTGTTGAACACTTCTCGATCTCTCTCCTTTTATCTTCTCTATATTTAACTATATTTTATGTCACCTCTGTATTTTATTCACATGCAGAAGTCTAGAGGAGCAAAAGAAAGTTTCGGGATAAACTCTTGCATCCCCACTGAGGGGACGCTATTTCACAGAAATAAAGAAATGAAGGGATGGCATCCCTGTTTATCCCTCCCCAATTCCAGCACTGGTTTTAAGTAGTATTAGTAGTATTGAATAATATTTATATTTGGATTTGATTTTGAATCAGGAACCTGCTCTTACTTCATATTCCTGAGAAATTGGCTTATTGGTCCACAACTGTAATAAATCAAATTCCTTTTTGCACTTTAAGGTGTATCTCACCTACATGTGTAAAAACCTTCTGTTGGAAATCAAAGACAGTGATGCATGTTTATTGTGCTCACTCTTCTCTGGCCAAGTACAATTTGATGCCCAGGTTACATTTTGTCTTAGATTATTCCCTCCCTCCCCAAAGACACAAGCTGCATGCAGATATTTTGTCTCACCAATAGTCTTATTAATATGTTATCATTTGACTATGCAACCTTGACAAGTCTGAGATGCCTGATTTTCAGATTCTGACTTTTCCATCCTCTGGGTTAAATAAATTCTGAAAATTTTTTAGATTTTTTAAGTCACATTTTATAAAAGAAAATCAATAATTTTTCGTGATTTTTGCATTTAGAGTTTAGTAAATAACCCCCTTAGTATTTTCTAAAAAAGGCTAAAAGTCCTCTGACAAAGAAATGCGTGCAAATATTATCTATTGGAGCTCTTATAGACCAATTCTTTTTTCACAATGGAACATTTCAAAGGCCTTGAAAACTTTGCTGAATACCTAAAACTGTTAGATAATTGGCTTACTATATGTAAAAACGTGACCAGTGCTAAGGTGTTCTGGGTTATAGGACACAAAACAAGAATTTTAGAGTGTTTTAAGATATACTGTATGTACACAGGTACTAAATTAAGATTCTAACCGTTGCTCCTTGCTGTAACTGTCGCTCTTCAAAAATGATCAACAGAGTGGATTAAAGTTATAAAAAAAAAATGTATAACCAAAAATGTATTTGTCTGGGCAGGATAAAATTTGTGCTTGTAAAGGAAGATCAGATGCTCCTGGCTGCCAGTGTTATTTCTTCAGGTGCTTTCATACTGTACCATAACTCCTGGAATCAGGTAACCTTGATTTAATCTGAGCAATTTGTCTATTTGTGGTGCTTTGTTAAAGGGTGGTTCCCCTTTAAGTTAACTTTTAGTATGTTATAGAATCTACCCATTTGAAAGCTGGAAAGAATCAGAAGAAGGCAAATAATTAAAAGCTATATATAGGCCAATTGAAAGGTTTCTTACAATCTATAATATCGATTGTAAGAAACCTTTCAATTGGCCTATATATAGCTTTTAATTATTTGCCTTCTTCTGATTCTTTCCAGCTTTCAAATGGGGGTCACTGACCCCATCTAAAAAACAAATGCTCTGTAAGGCTACAAATGTATTGTTATTGCTATTTTTTGTTGCTCATCTTTCTATTCTGGCCTTTCCTATTCATATTCCAGTCTTTTATTCAAATCAATGCATGGTTGCTCGGAGAATTTGGGCCCTAGCAACCAGAGTGCTTAAAAAGCAAACTGGAGAGCTGCTGAATAAAAAGCTAAATAACTCAAAAATAGATTCTAACTCAGAAATAATAGAAAAAGAAAACCAACTGAAAATTGTCTCAGAATATCCATTTCTACATCATTCAAGGTGAACAACCCCTTTAAGGGGAAATTCCAAGGAATAACAGCTTCTTCCATAATGAAAGAAAATGTTATTCTAAGGAACTCACGACTTTGTATTTATTAAACATGTTTATTTGCTTAAAGCTATTTGCAAACTTGCCGCAAACTTGCAATTTGACAGTGCTGTAAGTACAATAAGGGCAGGGGATGCAACTGAGCCCAGGCTGCCAGGATTGGATTGTTTTGTGAGTATAATGAGAATAGCTGTGTTAGCATTTTTGTTCAAGTACCAAACAGGACTGCAAATGGCAGCTTTAGACATACAACATAAAGGGTTTGAAAGGAAATAAAAATCTTCTAAAACAGTAAAGAGACTGTGTCTTGCCGAGCTTTCCTTGGCAGACTTATCACATGGAGGGATAGAAATAAAACACACACACTGATGAATATTAGAATAATATATTGTAAGAAAATGAATACATCACCGATTGAACACAACGCAACGTCTAGCCGAGCTTCCCTTGGCAGACTTTTGAGAGGAACATCAGCTGGGGGACCCCGGGCCAGGTACAGCGAACCCTCAAAGCCAGATCAATCGGGCAAGGTTCTACCCAACACGTCTGCTTGTAGATGAAGTTCCGAAGCCCCCTCCACTGAGTTCCTATTTATATTAATATAATAACAAAGTAATAGATGGCTACACGCCCAGAACGGTGACCATGAGAATGACCACGACAATGAAAATAACCATGTGAATAAGATACAAGAACGAATTATTATATTGAAATAATAACAAAGTAATAGATGGCTACACACCCAGAATGTTGACCATGAGAATGGCCATATTTGTATGTTTACGAGTTAATTAACTCAACTCCTGCTGTTCCCTTGTCTCCAACTAATACTAATACATCCATATAACAACTAAGGAGCCATATTGGATACACTTGATCACACTCACATTCATACATGACCTGCCATGTCACATTTGTATCACAGACAGTTCTAGAACAGATAACCATTTGCTGTCCTTAAGTTCTTAAGTCATCTTTCTTCTGAAGGTTCTGGATCACTTACACTGCATTACAGGAATTACAGTGAACAGCCTTTTTGATGCATCATCTGCCATATTGAAACATTCCATTGGCACCGCGGTGTTATCCAAGCATTAATAGCAATAGAAATGGAATGGAGGTTTTCAAGTAACAAAAAGAAAAAAAGTTGAGCCCACTTAAAATAGAATAATAAACAGTAAGCATAAACTGTGCAGCGTTTTTAAATATGAACATTGGTAAATTGTTATAAATGTATTAATGACCAATATTAAGACTGAAAATAAGCACCTTCCACACCAACCTTAGTAACCAAACGTTATTAAAGGGAACTATCGTGAAAATGTAATATAAGCTCCAGCATACTCAAATAAGAAACGTTCTTAATACAATTAATTAAAAATTATGTACCATTATAATCAAGTTTATCTTCACCATTCCTCTCTCAGAATCTGTTTCTCCTCATTCTGTCTTCATTCAGGAGTTGGGTGTCAGATGAATGATCCAATTTATCTTATAAGGTTGTTCCTTTTGCCTATAAGATATATTGGATCATTCATCTGACACCCAACTGCTGCATGAAGACAAAATGAAGAGAAACAGATGATGAGAGAGGAAAAGTGAATATAAACTTGATTATTTCAGAAACAATGTAGACTTTTTATTGATTGTATTTAGAAAGTTTCTCATTTCAGTTAGCTGAAGCTTATATTAATTTTTTTTAATTATTTTTACAATAGTTCCCCTTTAAATAGATAAATGGGCATAGATGTGGACATTGTAATTTTGCATGCCGTTAAAGGGATACTGTCATGGGAAAAATTTGTTTTTTCAAAATGAATCAGTTAATAGTGCTGCTCCAGCAGAATTCTGCACTGAAATCCATTTCTCAAAAGAGCAAACAGATTTTTTTATATTCAATTTTGAAATCTGACATGGGGCTAGACATATTGTCAATTTCCCAGCTGCCCCAAGTCATGTGACTTGTGCTCTGATAAACTTCAATCACTCTTTACTGCTGTACTACAAGTTGGAGTGATATCACCCCCTCCCTTCCCCCCCCCAGCAGCCAAACAAAAGAACAATGGGAAGGTAACCAGATAGCAGCTCCCTAACACAAGATAACAACTGCCTGGTAGATCTAAGAACAACACTCAATAGTAAAAACCCATGTCCCACTGAGACACATTCAGTTATAATGAGAAGGAAAAACAGCAGCCTGCCAGAAAGCATTTCTCTCCTAAAGTGCAGGCACAAGTCACATGACCAGGGGCAGCTGGGAAATTGACAAAATGTCTAGCCCTTATCAGATTTCAAAATGAATATAAAAAAAATCTGTTTGCTCTTTTGAGAATTGGATTTCAGTGCAGAATTCTGCTGGAGTAGCACTATTAACGGATGTGTTTTGAAAAAAACATGTTTTCCGATCACAGGATCCCTTTAAGAGCCCTGCCAGAAGAACAGGACTTTGTGGAGCCACACCAAGACATGTGAGGGGTAATGTGCTAAAGGATGCTTTAACCCTGGCCACCATAGTATGCAATGGCCACATAAAGAGGCAAGCCTCCTAGAAACTGCAAGTAATGTCACTTAAAAGCTCTTTGCAACTGAGGTGTAACGCAAAGCAGTGTTGATCCTGTGTGGCAAAGGTTTCAGCACGGACACACACATATATGCACACGCGTTTTATTGTGTTCGTGCAAAATTCTCTCAGGAAAACAGCTACAATGAAATCCCAACCTTTATCACACAATTTACTTATGGCTTGCAAAATAACCTTTATTTCAATGTTTTCAGTGTACAGATGCATTAAATATACAATACAAATCTTTCTATACAAATCATATAGATATAGGTATTTTATTCTTTTATGCATATGCTCTTTATGCATATTATAAGTTTAAGGTTCCCAGACACACTGAAGCTACAATTTTTTTGATTCAGTATTTGATTCAGTCGTGCCCAGTTTAGAGTCACATGATTTTTATTCAGCAAAAATCTGAATCCTGCAAAAAGTGCCCAGATTTGCATGAATCTCATGGATTCACTGCATCGCTAGTTGATGGCTCCATGAATCCAAGTTGTTGGGCTGCACGGAAGGCAAACTTTTTGGGCTTAAATGAAATGCAGTCAGTAGAGCCCACTAGATGGAGTTCCAAAAAAAGTGTCCCTGATTTTTCACATAATGCTGCAAACCTATTTTAGTTTTGAACAGATTCTCCCCTCTTTTCACTTGCTCTCACTAGCGGCTCTCTTTTCAGTTCAGCGCAGCATGTGCTGCCCAACATCATATTTAGATAGCACTAGACTAAAGAAAAAGGGATGAAGAAGGTTGGTGAGGGTGAAATTTGGTTAAAATGTTAACTCAATCATTTAGATACTCCTGGAAGCTTAGTATGAAGGTCAAATAGTGTGGGATTTGCGGGTACATACAGCTGGGTCAAAAAACAAAAGCTTGAATTAAGACTACGGTTTTCTAAGTAATGTAAATATTTAGGGACGGTGCAACACATATATATATATATATATATATATATATATATATACACACACACACACACATATACACACACACACACACATATATATATATATATATATATATATATATTTAGCAAGTCCAAAAACTGGAGCACACTTTTCTATTAAGGCAACTGCCCAGGTGCTGGTTAAACTACTAACTTGTACATATCTCCACAAAAACCGCACACATAGGACTTGTTAGTGCAAAAAAAATTGAAAAAATGTTTTATTCCGACGTTTCGGTTCACATACAGGAACCTTCCTCAATTTTTTTTGCACTAACAAGTCCTATGTGTGCGGTTTTTGTGGAGATATATATATATATTTACATACATACATACATGGTGGTTATGTGTGTGTATATGTATGTAAATATATATATATATATATATATATATATATATATATATATATATATATATATATATATATATATATATATATATATATATATATATATATATATATACTTACATACATATACACACACATAACCACCTCAACTGATGGCTCCATGAAGTTAAAGAACTGATACGAGTAATAATTGTAAGTTGACTTTAAACTTGTTGTAAAACCAGGCTTGCTTTGGAGGAAAAATGGTGAAATACATTAACCTTATAATGCCAGCAGGGCCAGCCTCTGGCAGTAAAGGGGTTTGGCACAACCTTCTGAACGGCAGAAACCTCTCACTGTGACCGACACAACAAACACAGACATTAACAATAAAACAACCAACTGCTGTGTCATTTGTTGTAGAACTGAGAGGAAACCCAAGCTAGTCCCCATTTAAGATTGGTTAACATGAATTTTAGGGCCTTGGTCCACTGTTCTTCGGAGTTGAACTGGGTCTTGATGGAGTAGGATCCACCACTTCCTCCTGTGTCTTCAATTTTTCCTTTTTCTACATCCATCCTGAGAAGAAAAATGGAGAATGGCAAACAAAACCCTTTTTAGATTTGTCTTATTCTATAGTATGTAGTCGAATTAAGTCGACTACATACATAACTCATCTGAGTGGCTTTTTCAGTACAACCGAAGTGGTAGGCTATTCCCTGACATTTAAAAACCCTGGAGGGTAGTAAAGTCACAGACATCCAATTACAATGGTTCCATTGAACCTCAGGATGTTGTTGGCTGAAACGCACAGATGTGTGAAAGTGTGATCCAGTCACAATGGTACAATGATTTTCATTGAGGTGATAATCATTCAATGTACATGACTGGAAGTGTGAATTGTTTTGAAGCTGCCGGGTATGGATGTGAAAGTGGCATTGTATGTTGATGAGAAGCAGTATTGCAGGCACCCTTCGCTGTTTAGAGATGGTTTTTCTAGTTTGGCATAAATTGCCTTTCACACCTCTTTCAAACCATTTGTCCTCTCTATCCAAAATGCTGTCCTCAAAGGACTTTTCCTTGAGCTGTAGATAGTCTGCTGGGTCTAGTCCTGAAGGAGTTACCCCTTCTATGCTGGGCCATTTTCTTACAGAGCAGTTATTGTCTCCCCAATGTATAGATCGGAGCACTCCTCACTACACTGTACAGCATAGACCACATTACTTTTCATGTGCTTTGCAGTTGGGTCTCTAGGGTGTATCAACATGTTTCTCAGGGGTTGCTGGGTTTGAAATGTACATTAATGTGATAGTTCTTGAAAATTCTCAGTTTTGCTGATGTTCCAGCCACATATAGGATGACTATGTGGCTTCGCCTGCAATGTTCCTCCCTTCCATTTCCTGGTTTGGTGTTTTTGCTTGGCTTTGATTTCGTTCTGATAAAGCCCAGTTTCAGCCTACTGAAGTTCAATGGAACCATTGTGATTTGATGTTTGTGACTTTACTCCCCTCAAGTGTTTAAATGCCGGGGAATTCACTTCAGTTGAACACTGGGATGGGTGGTAAAACGTTTTCAAGAAAACCTCTAAATGTCCAGTTGCTTTTGACTTAATTCTACTCGACACTGTATATAATGACCTGGATAAATGAGAATCTTCATAGACTTCTTATTTTATACACAATAATAAAAAAATGTTAAATGTAAAATTCCGAAATTGATTTGAAGAGTCCAAAGATTTGAGCTGTTCTCCTAAGGGATGTAAAGGACTAGAAAGGAGAAGATGGCTTGAATGAAATTGACACAGTGCTTTGAGGGCAGTTCCAAACACCACATCAAGGGTAGATTTAACAAAATCTATTCTGACTTTGATCTCAAACAAGGCAGCATTCCATAAATAAAAGTATTGCTTTGCATTATACCCAAAACAAGAGATTATTCTAAGTAGTGCATGGTGTTTGGTTAGAACAAGTCATTTTTAATCACTCTACCAACCTGTAGGGCAAGCAGAAACCAGTGTCTCCTTTCTCAACCTCCTCCTTAAACTGCTGCACACAGTCCAGGAAAGCTACCATGGCATGGTCAAACTTGTTATCCCAGAAAAACCGCAAACCACCTGAACAGTACAGGGGCAATTCCTAACAAAAAAAAAAAAAAAGAAAAGAGGATTACAACATCGCTTGAGATCACCAAGCAATGATCTACACCTATGGCTCCTTTAAGGCACTTGTGAACCCAGGAATAAAGAACCTGAAATTGGGTTCCTGCGTCCCTCAATCTCCCTTTTGTGATAATAAAAAACACATGTAGTATTGGAATTATAGAGCAATAATAGCAGTTGAAATGAGGGAGATGCTTTATTCAGAAGTTACCGACATTCCCTACCTTAGACTTGTCTGTAAGAGACTCTAAATACGAATGGTTACCAAATGGCACTAACCGGTACCTGCAGTGGAAAAAGACAAGTTACCATTTGCTACGCAAGTTGGTAGTTGTAACAATAAGGTACTGTGTGAGCATTAACACCAGCTGAGGTGCTATTGGTAGATATCTCACCTCTGGAACTGCAGCCCCATCTTATTGGCTAGAGCATGAAGCAGTAGAACAGTCTGGCCCCAGGCTGCATTAATCTCATTCCATTCCACTGGCACACTAGGCAGGCGGCCAAGACGAAAGTTGTTAATTGTGCCAAACTGCCCACTATGCCTATTGTAAGCAAAGATATTTTGTTTTTACTTGTGGCAGGCAGCTAAAAGGGCTTTTGAACATATACTATACATCAAACCAACAAATAAGTTTTAATGTGTGGAAAATAAATTTGCACATTAGCAGTAATTCTGCTTCAGCGTCCTTCTGTTCTCAATTTCTGTGAAACTATATTAATAAGTTTCAATGCAGTTTTGGCCTCTGCCAAAGACAATATATTGGACATTCTAAATCCCTTCATTTACATATCAATATAAATTGCAATTTACCAGATGTGGAATGTGGCATTGAAGACATTGGTCTTTTTCAGTTTGTCCAACTGTATCTGAGCATATCTCATCTGATTCTCCACACTCTTTAAATCATCATCTAACTCCAACTGTTGGCGCTTGAACTCACTGTACTCCTTCTGATAGCTGGAAAGGGAACATAATAACAATCTCACTGCAAATTGCAGAATACATGATATTCTAGCCTTAAAAGTCCCTCGAGCTACACACTACTAGTGTCATTGTGCCCATCAAATGGAAAGGAACTGAAATGTAGCCTTTTTAAAGGTTATATGTCATTACAATATAAACAATCAGTTTATTAAGAAGATTCCTGCCTTTCATAATATGCATTTCCCTGTATATATATAATATAATATATATATCTATTGTCATAGCTGTAACTTTGTATTGGTTTTTGTTAAATACCTTTGTCTAATAGATTATGTTGCAGTGTTAAGATGTTTTATTTTATAATCATAGGCTTTGTGGTCAAATTGTGTAATGTGTGCGTGTATATACTGTTTGCTAGAGTCTTCTATTAATTTAGACAGGCAGATGACAAATAAAGAGGCTGCAGGTTAAAGAAGATGGTCTGCTTGTTGTTGTCTAGGGCGGGGAAACAGACCCAGAAGTGCATGGATTTTACAAATCTGTGTCAATAAATGGGTTCAAACTAGTTTTCCTAAGCAAATTTAATATACTTCTTAGACAATTCCCCTTAAGTTACGGATGCGGCAAAGAGCAAAAGGCTTAACAGTATCTCCACCTTCTTGCACATTTACCTGACATTAAAAAAAAAAAAATCCAATTTTTACTTTGTTTAATGAAAAAGAAACCTATCTTCAATATACTTCAATTAAAAAATGTGTACCGTTTTTATAAGATACCTGACTGTATGCAGTGATATTCCCCCTTTATGTACTTGCTCTGACAGCTACAGATAGGAAACTTTAGACGGTCCCTAACTGCTGTGCAGGGAAACGATCATACTTTCAAACTACGGGGGGGGGGGGGGTACTCGAGCAGCTTTGTTTGTTTCCCTGTAACAACTGTGTAGATTTGTATCCACAAACTCAGTGCAGTCTTTATATTCTGATTATTAATCAGTCTTGTTGTATTGGCTTCTGGCAGATATTATTTGACTTGTGCTGTTTTGATCATTTATGACGATTCCTAAGCTTAACCTCCCAACTGAAGCCCAGACCAGTGCAGTGTCTTGTTATTGCAAAGATGTTTAAAAGTCACAAGATGACAGCCCCTGAGCCAACTTTATAAGCCCAAATCATTTGTTTAATTGGGCTTCTGGTGCAGTAAGTTCATGATTATATTTAGTATACAAAGTACAGCATTTCTAACATTATTCTATTTTAGACTTTAGTTGCCCTTTAACACTCACCGAGCCTCCTCCTGATCAAGCCTCTCTGCTTCCTCTCGTACTTTCTCGATGTCCTTAGCAACTAACTCACGGTTTCTCTCCACCTCCTCTAAATCCAGAATTAGTCTTTCCTCATCCTCAGCCAGCTCCTTCAGTTTGGCTTCCAGTTTCTCTTTGTCATCTTCATTCATTCTCTCCAAAATCTCGAGGCACCGTCTAAGAGATCATAACAAAACAAATGAGCTGTGGAAGTAGAAAGATCTTGTTGAGTCTAGTAAATGTAAATTAGAAATTTGGTCAATGAAGACATCAAAAAAATGAGAGACAAATAATCATCTCTGTGGAGTGTTGTGCAAAGCAAAGTGAGTTGCATCTTTAGTATGCAGTATGAGTACCCACGGGCAATCCTACATGCCTTTAATAAAAGTCACATGGGAAACCAAGTTCTTCTTAGCAAATTAGCAATAAGCAGAACAGCCATCTTAGTCCTATCACATATATTCAGTTTCATACTTGTAGTTTTGACACTCGTTCTCAGTGATGTTTAACTGAGTATCCAGTTGGTCCAAGAGGGTATCTGTACATTCCTCACAAAGTGGATGGTCGACATCCGTCTGCCCTGACATAATGTCAAACAAATCCCCCGTCACCTGGAAGTAAACATATAATATTCAGGTAAGTGGATAAGCCTCTCTTCCTTCCTTCTATTCACAGTAGGAGGCTAATATTTACATATTGCCCAGCCAAAGTCAAATACATAGGTCTTGTATTGAAACAATAAAACAACAACAACAACAAAAATGGACACTTGCTTTGTTTTAACCCTATCTGCTCCTGGGAGAAATAAAGATTTGACAAATTACTGCCTGCGTCTTGGGGTTACAGATAAGCAGCAGTTTCTTATGCAGGGTAGTTAACATAGATGGGCTTTCCCTCCTCCCAGAAGTGCTTGTAAGAAAAAAGTAGGTGGGTTCTAGTTTAAAATGGCATTCAGTTTTACTGTTCTGCACAGTTAAATAGAATGAATGCAGACCTTACATATCACTATTTATTGTGCTAATGTTAAAATGAGGTATATACTTTTCCTTTAACACTTTCCTTGATGTGCCCGATATGTTTTGAAAATGGAGAATCTATTTCACTATGCTTTATTTTGGTTACCTTCAGTCTTCTGCTCAGATTCTCCATGGTGCCGCCATCAGATGCCTCTCCTATCAGTGTAAAACTGGTTGCACTTTCTGTTGACATCATTCTGTGTTTAAAAACAGATTAGTTTAAAAGCTGGAGCTCACGGAAGGCAGCAGAGGTATATGTCTAGAGGGTGCACAATTCCTAGAGAGCCACCAGCAGGGGAAGTGAGGGGGCAAACCAATGAGCAACTGGTAATAAGCGAAAATAAGGAAATAAGCGAGCAGCAGAGGGTGGGAGGTGAAAGAGGATACAATCAACAGGGGCCAAAAGCCAAATAATGGTGTGGATTTGTCAATGTGTGGTCAGCATTAATGTGTATATCTGCTCATAAAGTAAACAAGCACACATGTCCACTTGTCTTGATATGTTGTACAGGTAACCATGTAAAATATTGGTTTACCTCGCTGGTGGGATAAGTCTTCGGGATACACCATCTGTTCGGTTTTCAGCAAAAGTTTCCTGCAAAGAAAAAAACATGAGAAACAGGGGTGTTTTATATTTAACATCAATCCTAATCGTTCCTTCCTTCCTGTCCTTTACACTGAATGTTCTGATAATTAGAAGAAAGGAAACAGTGACTACTTTACAGCTCAACGCAGTAGGTGAAGTGGGATTCACACAAAATAGTCTGTCGCTCATAAATAAGCAATCGCTAGTGAGAGTTGTGTTTGAGATTCAGTCTAATTGTATCAAGGTGATTCAAATGATGAAGAAAGGATAGTATCACTTACCTCTACATTTGAATCTACTTCTTGAATGTCACCTGGCTTTACTGCTGCTGTTGTCACCAGAGGGGCTGTAAGAGATATTACTATTATATCAGCTAGCAGAGTAAAGTAACCCAAACAGCTTGTGATTGCATCAATCAAATGGTTGACCTTCCTGCCAATCATGGGTCCCCTAAAATCTTGACTACTAGAAATGACCACTATTGGCTGACCTTGCTGTTCAAAGGATGATATCTCTTGAGAACCAGACTCAACATGGCCTTCCACAGTCTGTCGCCACATTCCAGACAATTGGTTCTTTTTATTTCTAAATTACTCTGTTTACACTGCAAATAAGTTACTCTACCATGTTAAATTTCCGTTCCCAAACCAACAAGTGTATTTTTTTTTTAGTTTTAATATTGGTGTGTAGGCACCATCTCAGGTCATTTTGCCTGGTCATGTGCTTTCAGAAAGAGACAGAGCAGCACTATGGAACTGCTTCTGACAGGCTATTATTTCTCTTACTCAATGTAACTGAAGGAGTTGCAGTGGGACAAGGATTTTTACTATTGAGTGCTATTCTTATATCTACCAGGCAGCTGTTACCTGGTTACCTTCCCATTGTTCTGCTGATGGAGTGCTGAGGGGAGGTGACAAGTTTTCAGAGCACAAGTCACATGACTGGGGGCACCTAGGAAACTGCCAATATATCCAGCCCCATATTAGATTTCAAAATTAAATATAAAAAAAACATTTGCTCTTTTTTCTAAAAACAGATTTCAGTGCAGATGTCTTCTAGAGCAGCACTATTAACTGATGCATTTTGAAAAAATGACTTTAATGGTAATATCAATGAGACATTTGTTCTTTGCACCTGTCAGTTCCTGCATGGTGACCTTATCCAGGATCTTGAAGGATGTGTCCAACTTCAGAGGTTGACTGCACCTCTGACACACAAAGCTGACCTGCATTGTAGAGGATTTAGAGGTCTCCATTCTCTAAAAGGAAGTTAAAAAAATGCAGCTGCACTTAAAGGTCCAGAAAAGCATAAATGTACAACTGTTATTTGTCTGACTTTAGTACTAACACAGTACTTGTTAACACAGCAAACTATGATTAAGGTGTGTTCCCGATACGTGTTCAGTTTCATCACAGCAGCCACTTACAGTATGTTTTTAAAGATCTTTAAATTTTGGAAATGTGCATTTTTTTTAATTTTTGAAAACAAACTAAGTCACACACTCTTACAGTTAGGTTCATAAATCTTTGGACAGAGACAACTTTTTCCTAATTTTGGTTCTGTACATTACCACAATTCATTTTAAATGAAACAACTCAGCTGCAGTTGAACTGCAGACTTTCAGCTTTAATCCAGTGGGTTGAACAGAATTGCATAAAAATGTGAGGAACTAAAGCCTTTTTTAATGCAATCACTTTATTTCAGGGGCTCAAAAGCAAATGGACATATTAAAAAACTGAAAATAAAATGTTCATTTCTAATACTTGGTTGAAACCCTTTGCTGGCAATGACAGCCTGAAGTCTTGAACTCCTGGACATCACCAGATTCTGGGTTTCCTCATTTTTAATGCTCTGCCAGGCCTTTACTGCAGCGGCTTTCAGTTGCTGTTTGTTTGTGGGCCTTTCTGTCCTAAGTTTAGTCTTCAACAACTAAATGCAGCTCAATTGGGTTCAGATCAGGTGACTGACTTGGCCATTCAAGAATATTCCACTTCTTTGCTTTAATAAACTCCTGGGTTGCTTTGGCTGTATGTTTTGGGTCATTATGAAACGCCTCCCCAATCAATGTGACTGCATTTAGCTGGATTTGAGCAGACAGTTTGTCTCTGAACAACTCAGAATTTGGATGCTTCTGTCCTGTGTCACATCATGGATAAACACTAGTGTCCCAGTGCCACTGGCAGCCATGCACGCCCAAGCCATCACACTGCCTCCACCATGTTTTATAGATGATGTGGTATTCTTTGGATCATGAGCTGTTCCATGCCTTCTCCATACTTTTTTCTTGGCATCATTGTGGTAGAGGTTGATCTTGGTTTCATCTGTCCAAAGAATGTTTTTCCAGAACTGTGCTGGCTTTTTAGATGTTTTATGGGTTTTTTTTAAGCAAAGTCCAATCTAGCCTTTCTATTCTTGATGCTTATGAGTGGCTTGCACCTTGCAGTGCACCCTCTGTATTTACTTTCATGCAGTCTTCTCTTTATGCTAGACTTGGATATCAATACGCCTACCTCCTGGAGAGTGTTGTTCACTTGTTTGGCTGTTGTGAAGGGGTTTCTCTTCACCATGGAAATGTTTCTGCAATCTTCCACCACTTCTGTCTTCTGTGGAGGTCCAGGTCTTTTTGAGTTCACCAATACTTTCTTTCTTTCTCAGGATGTACCAAACTGTAGATTTTGCCACTCCTAATATTGTAGCAATTTCTCACATGGGTTTTTTCTGTTTTTGCAGGTTAAGGATGACTTGTTTCACCTGCATGGAGAGCTCCTTTGACCGCATGTTGTCTGTTCACAGCAAAATCTTCCACATACAAGCACCCCCCCTCCTCAAATCAACTCCAGGGCTTTTATCTGCTTCATTGATAATGACATGAAGGAGGAATTGCCCACATCTGCCCATGAAATAGCCTTTCAGTCAATTGTCCAATTGCTTTTGGGCCCCTGAAATGAAGCGATTGTGTTGAAAAAAGCTTTAGTTTCTCACATCTTTATGCAATCTTTTTGTTCAACCCACTGAATTAAAGCTGAAAGTCTGCAGTTCAACTGCATCTGAGTTGTTTCATTTAAAATTCACTGTGGTAATGTACAGAACCAAAATTAGAAAAAAGTTCTCTGTTCAAAGATTTATGGACCTAACTGTAGATCCAGATACACACAGTACAATACTAATCACTATTAAGCATTTGTTATTCTGTGCATTTTTATATGTATTCTACTTCCACTTCCTGAACATCTCACTGCTGAAAGCAAGCAGCACTATGTTGATTCTAGAAAGTGTAGGTCTATGTACTCCCTCTTCATGGCAGAAATCAGCAGCACTATTAATTCCTGGTTTAATATGGGGACGTCCCTTCCAGCCAACTGATATGATGTGACAACACAACAGCCAATCATAGTCTTAAAGACACATCAAACCTTTGCGCAATTAATATGATGAGGAATTGAAAACACTAGATCTACAGCTTGCCACAGTTGCTCCCATTCAGAATTACGTTCAGAACAATGGGGCGAAATAACTATTTCTATTTCCATTTGAAATTGGGAGGCAACCAATGGTAGAAAATAAAAAAATATTCGTCATGTTTGCAAATGGGTAAAGAGATGTAAAAAAAAGTAAAAAATTACTGACATTTCGTGTTAAAATAGTCTAAGATCCAATTCTCTGGGAGTCAGCATGTTGTGACCTACTTTCAACTATAGTACAGGTATTGGATCCGTTATCCGGAAACCCATTATCCAGAAAGTTCCGAATTCGGAATGAACATGTCTCATAGACTCCATTATAACTCAAATAATCCAAATTTTACAAAATGATTACCCTTTTCTGTGTAATAATAAAACAGTAGCTTGTACTTGATTTAAACTAAGATATAATTAATCCTTATTAGAAGCAAAACCATCCTATTGCGTTTATTTAATGTTTATGATATTTTAGTAAAATTAAGGTATGAAGATCCAAATTAGGGAAAGATCCGTTATCTGCAAAAGCCCAGGTCCCGAGCATTCTGGATACCTGTATTAGAAGTTGCCCAAGAGTCCCATGACCTGTAGAAAAACACTTGATCTGCCTTTCTGCACCTTTATTTATGTTTTGTGCTTCTGTACCAGCCCAAGGCAACCACATTCCTTTAGCAGTAAAGATATGTGCCTCCAAAGATGCCCCAGTAGCTCTCCATCTTATTTTTACTTATTCACTTCACATGCTCTGTGCTCAGGCCCGGACTGGCAATCTGTGGGTGCTGGCAAATGCCAGAGGGGCTGCTATAAGGTGCCATAGAAAGTCAGTATTTAATGGGCTGGTGGGGGCTGATTGGGCCTCTGTGTACCTGAAATGCCAAGGCCTATTTTAATTCTCAGTCCAGACCTGTCTGTGCTGCTGTCACTTACTGAGTTTAGGGACACACTCACAATATACAATACATATAGAATAGAAATGTGACAATATTGCCTAATTTTCTGCTTGATAATTTGCGACATCACCTAAGCTTAGCTTCTCAACAGCTGCTCAGAGCCCACTGAGCATGTGAGCGTCGCAGACACTTTCCAAGATGGTGACCCCCTGTGACAAGTTTGAAGTCCTGTATCTTTCCTGCTACTGCAAGGCTGAAACTATAGGCTGGTGCAAGTAGTTCAGTATATAAAATACTGCATTTTTAGCTATATTCGTTGTTTGGGTTTAGTTCCCCTTTAAAAGGCAGCAGATCCCTCATATATGGTGGGAGCTTAGACAGAGATTACAGGAATGTACTAGCAACTAGAGGGATCCCACAACCCCCTACAAGAAGACAAGCAACACTCACACAGCACTGTGGAACCAGAAACACAGAAATCCACCGTGGGTTTAAATGTGATGCTTTCATACCACTAGGTTTTATTGCTGCCCCTTTTGACACTGTTTAAACTGGGCGCCTATTTTGAGAGCGCTTACTTACCTACACTAAAGAGACACGGAATATTCACTCGTTTCTGTAAGATCGCAGAAAAGAAGTCTAACGCAGAAAAGAAGTCTAACGCAGACAGCTCATACGACTCTCCTGACAGATACCGTCCCCATCCATTTTGGACCTCCCCCTGGGGGCGCGTGTTCGCATTATTTGTTTACTTCCTGTTTTAGAAAGCGGACGTGCGTCACGATAGGTTTCCGTATTAATCCTGCGGAACGGAAGTCATCAGATTTTTGTATTTTTCTGTTATATTCTTATTGGTTAATTACAATATATATATATATATATATATATATATATAAATATATGTATATATGTATATATATATATATATATATATATACACTACGTGAAAAAAGTACTTCCGCTGCAGAAAGCTGAAGTTTAAAGGTTTAGTAGCCATAAACAATGCGGCGTGGGGCTGGAAACGCTGAAATGCCTACAGAGTACTTGGTTTAAAGTTTGTGTTGTTTTGTTAGTCGCACTCCAGTACTAGTCATCAGAGGAATAACAGTACAAATTCTTCCGAACTACAGTCCTCTGTTAAGACGTGATGGCATACCTCCCAACTGTCCCTTTTTCGGAGGGACAGTCCCTCTTTTGACAGCTCAACCCGCAGTCCCTCATTTGTACTGGAAAGTCCCTCTTTTCTCTGCACTGAACAGCCAGAAAAAGAAACAAAGTTTCTCACTTAATTGGCTTTTAGCAGAGAGCCCAGAACAGCTAACAGGTGCAAATAAGATACTTTGTAACAATTTTGAGACACAAAAACACAGTTTAGATAAGGAGAAATATTTTCAAACTTTCATAACCTGGCAAATTTTGTAAAACAAACATGGTAATTAGGGGGTGTGGTCACAGAAAGGGGTGTGGTCAGAAATTGCTGCGCTACGTGCGGAAAAAAAAGATTTTGTCCCTCTTTTTACTTCCAAAATGTTGGGAGGTATGTGATGGAGTATTTGAAAGGGGACGGCTTATTATATTATTATTATGAGGGTGTCCACCTCTACCAGCCCCAATATGGCGGCACTCGTCCAGCTAACACAAGGCACCGATTGGATTGAATGACAGGACGCGATGTGGCGTTGATTGGACCATCTGTTGCCTAGAAACGGCGAAGCTGGACGTTGATTGGTTGAGACTGGTCGAAGTGCTGTGTGTTCCATACAGGCTGAACGTCCTTACAAAAGTATCTTAAGTATCTATCCTGGGCTCTCCGCCAAGAACCAATTAAGTTAGACACTTTGTGTTTTTTTCTGGCTGTTTGGTGCAGCAGACCAAAGAGAAAGATTAGGACTACACAGACGTTTTCGACGTGCTGCGACAAAATGCCGGTGAACAATGGCATGCGACACTGGACCAACGATGTGACTTCATCCGCCATTTCTTCGGAAATAAGGTATGAGATAGAAATGTCGGATGAAGTCGCAGCATTGATCCAGAGTGGCATGCGATTGGTCGCCTGCGTTTTGTCGGATTGCGCTGAAATGTCCGTGTAGTCCTACCCAAAATTGATTGGTCTTTACGACGAGGTAAGCAAGATGCTGAACAGTGGGGGAGCAGATAGATGTGATCTATTTGGATTTTGTCAATGCAATTGATACAATGCCCCACAAACGACTGCTTTCTAAACTAAGGTCTGTTGGGCTTAATGAAGTTGTTTGCACATGAATAGGAAACTGGCTACAGGATCGGGTACAGAGAGTAGTTGTTAATCGTATGTTCTCTACGGTAAGGTTCTTAGTGGGGTCCCTCAGGGCTTAGTATTGGTTCCACTGCTATTTAACCTGTTATGCACCTGGGATGTAAAAATATGCAAGCCATAATGGAACTGCACTAGGCAAATCGATAATGAAATTATTGCCAGTTAGGCAGGTTATGTAGACTAAAAAAGTTGAACTTTTCAACCTAACTTAATATTTTGCTTCCTAAAACTATAGCAGGTGACTCTTACTGTGAAATATTTAGTAATATTATTAGCTAAGTGGGGCCTGGTGAAATGTTATTCACAAAGGAGACTTGAACCTTTTATAACAATGCTTGGGACCAGCCGTTTTCTGGAGAAGGAATCTTTTGTAATTTGGATCGTAATACTTTAAGTCTGCTTGAATATCAGTTAAACAATAAATAAACCCAATATGATTGGTTTGCCTATAGTAAGGATTAGTTGGGATAAAGTAAAAGGTACTGTTATTATTACAAAAAAAATCATTTTAAATCTAAATTGTTTTTATTAAAATGGAGTCTATAGAGGGTAGCTTTCCCTTAATTCCAAGCTTCCTGGATAACAGGTTTTGGATAATGGATAACGTACCTGTAGTTAGGATTAAAATGTATAGTTATGTTCCAAGGTTTAGTTTATGTGCTAGAGCCTACCCTAAATTTATATGCCACAACAGGTTGGGTTATAGGGCACGCATCTACATTAGTAATGTGTTGTCAGTAAAAATGAACTCATACTGACCCTATTTTATTAGTTGTAATATTGTTGTGTAGCCAACATTCCTTTATTTTTATAATGATTTAATTGGACAGTCCTGAAACTGTTGAACCCCCTCAGAGTTTTATTTGCAGAAAATCTGGAAGAACTAGAAGAAAAGAGAGACAAGAGACAACGCAAGCAGACCTCTCAGCCTGTACCTAACCATTATGCCTTATAGTGTACGGGAAACAAGAGATGAAAGGAAAAACTATACCCCTCAAACAATGTATAATCTTGCATAAAACAGCTCATATGTAAAAGCCTGCTTCATGCAAATAAACAATTTTCATAATAATAAACTTTTTAGTAGTATGTACCATACATAGAAAATTGCCATTTTAAAAAATAAGGGCCACCCCCTTGGATCCTAGGATTCACTGTGCACACAAACAAACCATACATGTTAGGTCACATGAACCAACTAACAGACAGAGTTCTGTCTTTTGCTTCCACACTTCTCCCTGTTACAGTAAGAGCTGTAGTATTTCTGGTCAGATGATCTCTGAGGCAGCACAGAGAATATCCCAAAATGGTGGTTCAAGGCAAGAGATGTAAAAGGGCAATATTTACTTAAATATTTATTCCAGTTTGATAAGATTCTTTAATATGCCACTTAATTTGATATAAACTGTATGTTGCTCAAGCATTAATTTTGGGGGGTATAGTTTTCCCTTAATAGCTAACTAATTCTTGCTTGGTTCCTGAAAGAGGGAGGCTTACCGTGGTGAAAGAGGCACAGACTGAAACGACTTACTATTCATTTAGTGGTGTAGAGCCAATATTTAAATACACTGTTGGTCTAAAACTGCAGCATGTCTTCATCTCATGTCCAGGGGGGATTAAAATAAGCTACTCTGGGAACTCGCTTGGCAAGGAGCTTATAAAGGTCACTTTATATTCCTCCTTTATGACACGCTCTCACCAGTGATGGCAATTGTGGGATAATTTTCTAAAATCCATCTGTTCATTTTTTTGTTACTGAGGTTTGGCTTTGCTGAAATATATATATATATATATATATATATATATATATATATATATATATACATACATACTATAGTATATATATATATATATATATATATATATATATATATATATATATATATATATATAAACAGTATATATCTGCTGTGACAAACATGGCACCCCAACACTGGGGTTGCACTGCATTTAACAAAGCTCTAGAACACACTGGAGCCTGAACACTGAACAGACTACCAATAGTCTGATCTTACTTTCGGCGTGAACTATAGGAGGAGGCGCCAGCAACCAGGGGAGGTTTCTGGGCGACAATTTTTCAGTTTCTAAAAGCTGGTGCGCACTCTCCCAATTTCCTCCTCCTGCATGCAGCAATGCCAGCAGCCTTCCCTGCTTCATAGGACCGGAGACAGCTTCCCTCTTGGGGCTTTCGCTCATCTCCCTTCAGGCAGCAGTATCTGGGTTGTACTTCTCCCGAGAGCCTTGCCCAAGGCACCCTTACCTGACAGCCATCCCTTCAGCAGGTACCTTAGCCACTGCTCACATGGCAGAAGGAAAGTCAGGGGGATTTTTCCTCAGGGCTGAGGGGAAGAGCACCAGCAGCACATGTGACTTACTTTACCTGCAAAAACTGTCAGCTAAAGATCCCTGGGGGCCAGGGTGACCCGCTCTGCAGATCTTGCTCAAAGGGACAGGGGCCCGCACCCACCCAGGGGCCCATCCCAATGATCCCTGAATCTGGGGACCCTGCACAGGATTCTACTGCAATTGATGGGGTGGCGGGCACATCATCAGAGCCTCCCGCCCCTCTATAGGCCATTCAGCTTTCTCAGTCCCTGGCATCCCTGCAGGGTCTTCCATCCATTGCCAATAATTTGGGCAAAGCCCTAGCCAAGCTAGGCCACAAAACCGGCGGAAAGCGCAAAAGGCTTCCCAGTCCCATGGGTGACACGGACACCCATACCCCCTCTGACGCCTCTTCAGCTGGAGAGGACGCCTCTCAATCAGATTCCACCATCTGAGGTCTCCTCAGAAGCAGAACAGTAAAATGAGGAAGAGACTAAGAGCAAGGAGCTTCCTCACAATGTAGATGGTATCATCAAGGGGGTGATGGACGTGCTAAAAGTCGCACAGACACCAGAACAACAGGCTTCATCAACAAACCTGTTCAAGAGGATGCACAAATCCTCTGCATGCTTTCAATCGCATGGCCAACAACTCAACATAATACATGAGGAATGGAACTCGTCAGAGCGAAAGTTCCAAGCTACACGGAAATTTTGAAATCATACCCATTTCCCAAAGTCTCGAGGCTATCCAAATCCACAGCATTACCAGTTACTGACGCCGCAACCTTCAAAGACCCATCCGACAGACGTCTATAAGGAAACCTAAGGACAGTCTACTCATCCGTCGGGTTGACCCTTCGACCAGCTCTGGCTTTGGCCTGCGTAGCTAGAGCCATACAGGCATGGGCCGAATCTATCATTGCGGTTATTCAAGATGGCGTTCCCAGAACAGACCTCATGTCTTCCGCACAGTCCCTCACGGAGGTGGCAGCCTATTTGTGTGATGCCACCCTGGATACAGCACAGATTACCACACGCACTTCAGCGCTGTCCATCACAGCCCGCAGAACACTCTGGCTGAAGAACTGGTCAGCGGATATCAGTTCCAAGAAATCCCTAACCTCGCCTCCCTTTAAGGGACGACATTTGGGGAAGAGCTTGAAAAGATAATTTCACAGGCCACTGGGGGGAAACACCTTTCTTCCCCAAAACAAAACCAGACCCGCAACTTCGTCCAGGAGAGGAAAGTTTTTTCATGGCCACAGTGGACGATGTTTCCAGACAAACAGTCCTCCCCAACGTTCCCAGTTTCGCTCTAAGCCAAGCGATAAGGGGAGCGCATCATGGAAGACCCACAAGTTCCAAAACAAATCCCCAGCTGACAAGTCCACTTCAGGCTGACGGGTCACCCCCTCCGGGGTCACAGCAACCAATAGGGGGAAGATTGCTAAGATTCCGGGAGGTGTGGAACCAATACTCGTCAGACACTTGTGTTAAGGAAATTATTTCCGAAGGCTATCACCTGGATTTCCCATCTCCCCCTCCCAGAAAATTCCTTAAGTCCAGGGTTCCGTCCAATCCAACCAGGGTTTGAGCCTTCTTGGACTGCATTGCAAGCATGGAACAGAATGGAAAGATCATTCCAGTTCCCCCGTCAGAAACATTTTGCGGATTTTACTCAAATGTGTTCCTGGTCCCAAAGAAGGACAGTTCATTCCGACCAGTACTGGACCTGAAATACCTCAACAAACACATACGGTCAGTCCGGTTCAAAATGGAGACCCTACGGTCAGTCATTCGAGGAATGGAACCAGGTCAACTGATGATGTCTCTCGACATCAGGGATGCGTATCTCCACGTACCAATATGGCCTTCTTACCACCATTTTCTCAGATTCACATTCAGGAATCTTCACTATCAATTTGTGGCACTTCCCTTCGCCCTATCCTCTGTCCCCAGGGTGTTCACCAAACTCATGGCAGTGACGGCAGCACAACACTAGGACTTCAAGGAATCTCTGTTACTCCATACCTAGACGACCTTTTGCTGAAGGCCAGAACACTAGAGAAGAGCAGAAGGGACCTTCTACAAGCCATTTCACTGCTTCAGAGTTTCGGGAGGACCATCAACTGGAACAAATTCAGTATGACACCCAGTCACCAGATGTTGTTCCTGGGCCTCCAATTCAACACACTAACCCAACGAGTCTCATTACCCCTGGACAAGCAGAGGAAGATAAGAGAAGTCATTCTTCTCCTTTGTAGCCAGCGCCCCACAGTCCATCTCGTGATGAGGGTACTGGGACTGATGGTCCCATCCTTTGCTCAGATACATCTGAGACCACTACAGGCCAACATCCTGTCAGGATTGAAAGGAGGTTCTCTGTCCCAATGGATTCCTGTACAACAAGCAACAAGAGAATCGATTCGCTGTTAGCTGAGTCACCAAAACCTAGCCACGGGACAGTCCTGGGCAACTCCGGACTGGACCGTGATAACAACAGATGCAAGTCTTCTAGGGTGGGTGCCACGTGGAACAACCAGTCAGTACAAGGTCCATGATCTCCCAAAGAAACAAAGCTACATATAAACATTCTAGAACTGCGGGTGGTAAAACTAGCCCTAAGGCATTGGTCCCCCCTAGTCGATCCGAGTACAAAGCAACAACTCAACCACAGTCGCGTACATAAACAGACAAGGTGGAACCCGCAACAAATCGTCTCTAGCGGAAGTAGAAAAAATTCTAGCCTGGGCACAGCTCTGTGAGAATATCCGCCATCCACATTCCGGGAGTAGCCAACACGGAAGTATATTTTCTCAGTGGGAACCAGCTGGATCCGGGAGAATGGGAACTTCATCCCGAAGTGTTCGTGAACCTGGTGAAAAGGTGGGGGCACCCTCAAGTCGATCTCATGGCGTACAGAACCAATTGCAAAGTGCCAGCCTTCTTCACTTGTTACCGGGACCTGACGGCGATGGAAGTGGATGCCATGACGCGAATCTGGCGGTTCATCCTAGCCTAAATATTCCCTCCATTTTCCATGCTTCCTCGGATTCTGAAGAAAATCAAACAATCCCGTACAACAGTCATCGTAATAGCTCGGTACTGGCCAAGGAGAACGTGGTTATCGGACCTTCAGGAAATGTCCGTAGCACAACTAGTTTGCCTTCTGTCCAGGGGTGACTTTCTCCAACAGGGCCCCATAGTCCACCACAACCTGGGACTATTCGCTTTGATGGGATGGCTGTTAAGGCAGCCATTTGGAGACAAAAGGGCATTACCACTATGCTAAAGTCACGCAAAGCCACATCATCTAGAGCCAGGGGCGATCCTGGCCCCTCCGCCGCCTGAGGCAGCAGCAGTTGCTGCTGCTCCCCCTCCCCCACAAATTCGCACTTAAAGTACCAGGAGCAGGATTTTTGCTGCCCCTGGTACCTAGTGGGGCGCTGCCGCCTGAGGCGACAGCCTCAACTCGCCTCATTGGCGAAGCACCCCTGTCTAGAGCTTACCACGGGGTGTGGCGCAGCTATTGGAAATGGTGCAAGGAGGCGGTTACCCTTCCTTGATTGTGACATTCCCAGAATCCTATCCTTCCTGCAGAAAGGCATCCAACTAGGTTTTAAACTGAGTTCCCTGAAGGTTCAAGTTTCGGCTTTCTCCGTTCTCTTCCAGACTCGTTTAGCATTGGACGATTCAGTCTGCACTTTTCTACAGGGAGTAGCACACCGCCCCACCGTTTCGGTCACCGATACCATCTCAATCTAGTCTTGGAGGCTCTCCTTGACCCACCCTTTGATTCTCTGGGAGTCATCTCCGAACAGTGGCTTACCTGGAAAGTGGCCTTCCTAGTAGCTATTTCACCTTCACGATGGGTCTCAGAACTCAGTGCCTTATTGTGTGATCCTTCATTGCTAGTTTTCCACAAGGACAAGGCAGTACTGAGGACAGTGCCTTCCTCCCTCCCTAAGGTCATGTCATTGTTCCACGTGAACCAAGAGATTGTAGTTCCATCCCTCTGTCCAGAACCTAAGAATGACGACTTCATAGTCTAGATGTGGTCATAGCACTTCGCTGGTATCTTGAACGCTCCAAGTCATTTTCGACATTCTCAAGCCCTCTTCGTAATCCCGTCCGGGCCTCGGAGGGGCATGGCAGCTTCCAAGACTTCCATCGCACGTTGGATCAGAGAAATCATCAGACAAGCCTATCTAGCTAAAGGAAGAGCCCCTCCAACAAATATTTGAGCTCACTCCACAAGATCCTTGGGAGCTTCCTGGGCATAGCGCAACTCAGCCTCTTTGGACCAGATCTGCAGAGCAGCTACTTGGTGCATACATTTACTAAATTCTACAGCCTGGACACGTTCTCTTCAGCGGAAGCAGCCTTCGGCGGTAAAGTACTACACTCTGTGGTACAGTAACGTGTCTCAATCAATAATTATTCCTAACAGATTTCACTCCCACCCTGCGGTGTGGGGCTACTTTGTTAAGTCCCCAAGAGTCCCTTTGTCCCCCTTTAGACAGAGAAAACAGGATTTTTTGATACTCACCATTAAATCCTTTTCTCTGTAGTCGATAGGGGGACACAGGGCTTCCCGACCCTGAGCGAAATGTTGTCCCTGTTGGTCTTATGGAAAAGTTTTCCTGGTTTACCAGTTCTGCAAGTTGAAAATGTTATACACTTACCTTTCAGCAGTCTCTTTGGTACAAACTGAGGGATTGCTACAGTGTGTGGGGTTAAGCCAGTATCTGGGCACGCCCCCTTAATTTTATTATAAGTGTCCTGCCTCCTGGAGGGTGGAGCTTAACTCAAAAGTCCCTGTGTCCTCCCTATCAACTACAGAGAAAAGGATTTAACGGTGAGTATCAAAAAATCCTGTTTTACCAATATTTATTTAAAATTGTATATGTATTAGGGTCTTATGGGGCCCCTATACCTCCTGGGCCCACCTCTGTAGTTACACCCCTGGTGACGGGCTAATCTGTGCTATTTTGCTTCATGGGAAAATTTGCTAAACAGTGAAAATTTTAAAAAGATGTATTTTAACATAAATTATTTTTTAGAATTTTTTCACTGCACAAATTGTGCTCTTTTTAGGCTACTGTTTAAGTGCTAGTTTTGTAGCAAACTTTGGCTGTTTTTGAAAATTAGAACTGGCAGTGGCAACCCTGCACAGTTGTGAACTAGCTAGATCTTAGTATCACTGTGCTGTTCGGCTAAGATTGCCACCTGTTTGGTTTTGACCCGAACAGCTCGGTTTTTGTAAGGCCTGTTCGGGCGTGAAATTTCTATCCGGTTTTCAGCCTTATGAAACCTGAACAATAATCTGGCCAATACATGAAAAGCATTTAAATACTAAGATACTCCCCTCAACACGGCTTAGTTACTGTCAAATACAGTTTATTTCTTATTATTACAGATACAAAATAATAAGCAAATCAATCAAAAATAAGAATGTGCATGGCTGTATGTCAGAGCTTTCTGGATAACTGATTTCTGTATAATAGATCTCATACTGGCAATTAAAGGATTGGGCTAATATATCAAGCAGAATATAGCTAGATAGGGTTGCCATCTGTGTGGGTTTTGAACTGGGCATCAACACTTTACAGTAATAGAAATCCAGCCAGTTGCATCTAAGTGATGCAATAACCTTGCCCTTGTTTTGTGCCCACCTCTGATGTCATCATGCCTGTTCCTACATCACTGCCCAACCCGCAATGTTAGCTGCCCCCCCCGCTTTCGGGTTTAGCCATCTGCAAAGGCGGCAACCCTATGTTCGGCGGAAGCTCTGTCAGACAACTACAGTACCTACACTCCGTATCACTGCGCAGCACTAAAATACCTAGAGTCTAGTATCATTGCGCAGACTGCAGCTGCTCTATCTGATCAATGGATCCCTTGTACAAACGTGAACTTTCTCTCAGTCCCTAACATTTTCCAGCAAGTGTTTCCCGACCTCTCAGTTACATCCCTGCCCCGTGAAGCGAAAGAGGAAAGGGAAGCTAAGGCGCTGTACTGACACGCTCCAATTTGGTTTGCGGCGCACGCTGGCCGCTTCTATCCCGGCCCAGCTGCACACGCTGTCCAAATTAAGCTGAAGCACATGTTCCCGGCAAAAACGACTGATTGGTTCAAGCTATTCATCCTCCGCAGTATTCTGTATGGTGATTGGCTGACATTTTAGCCACGCCCCATTCCACCTACGCTGCAGTTGGCAGCGCGTAGTTTCCGACGTCACGTCCGGACTTGTGAGTTACCGGTGTGAGGATCATTGTGCTGCTTCTGTGCATTGCTGCCCGTCATGTCATCCCTACTTAAAGTGGATCAGGAGCTCAAGAAAAAGGTGACGTGGGGAGAGGGGGTTTCTTCTCTTGACCGAGGGAATGGCTGAGAAGGTACTGAGGTTACAGGCTGTCAGGCCTAGTTTGGGAAGCGGAGGAAATGTGCTTATCAGACAGGTGGTTTGTAAGTGACGGGCCTTGATAAGAAGCTCTGTGGTGGCTGCAGCAGCCTGCTCATATTTGCTCATATTTGCTCATATTGCTACATAAAGAGGATCCTTCAAGGAAATTGTCCTCTTAGCCAGGGGGAACATGACTTCAGTGTTGTGTGTGTGTTTAAGGCTATCGTTTCATTTTGGAGCTGTAAAACTTATTGCTTTCTATTGGCATCTTGGGACACTGGTCACTGGAAATTGCCCGTCTCACACAGAGCCATGCAGCTGGCCCAGAGTTTCTACAGGTACAGGATACACGTATGGGATCTGGTATCCAGAATGCTCAGGACCTGGGGGGTTTTCTTTATGTCATTTGAATCTTTAAGTCTACTAGAAAATCATGTAAATATTACATTTACCCTATAGTCAGTTTCTCCTTTCAAAAAGTAAATGTTGGTTTGGATCATGTACAAGTTACTATTTTATTATTACAGAGAAAAAAGTAAATCATTTCTTAAAAATATGGTTTATTTGGATAAAATGGCGTCTATAGGAGATGGCATTATTATAATTCTGAGCTTTTTGGATAATTGGATACATTATTAGGCCTATGCTGCACATGATGTTATGACTGCTGCTTCAAAAATCCTGTGTTGCCTCGATTGAAAGACCCCCATGACTGTTTTAGGCACTGTATTTTCTATATAGCACTATGGGAAGCAGGCCCGGACTGGCAATCTGTGGGTTCTGGCAAATGCCAGAGGGGCTGCTATAAGGTTCCATAGAAAGTCAATATTTAGTGGGCTGGTGGGAGCTGTTTGGGCCTCTATATGGGCTTATTGGGCCTCTGTGTACCTAAAATGGCAAGACCTATTTTAATTCTCAGTCCGGACCTGATGGGAAGTAGTGGATAGGGGCGGTCAACCCCACAACAGTCGAAACATCCAGTGTGCCATCGACCTTCATTTAGGAGACAACTTATTTACTGGAAATTGTAGCTGCTTTCAATATCGGTATGTTATTTTAGGCAAAGTAAGTCTGGTGAGCACTGTTATGTATAGTTTGTAAGATTCTATATTGGTGAATATTTAATACTGAACTATACAGGTATAGGACCCGTTATCCAGAATGCTCGGGACCTGGGGTTTTCCGGAAAACCAATCTTTTTGTAATTTGCATCTTCATACCTTAAATCATGTAAACATTAAATAAACCCAATAGACTGGGGTTGCCTCCAATAAGGATTAATCATATTTTAGTTTAGATAATGGTACTCTTAATATTAAAGAGAAAAAGGAAATCATTTTTAAAAATCTGTATTATTTGATAGTCTATGGGAGATGGCCTGTCCAAAATTTGAAGTTTTCTGCATAACTGATTTCCAGACCAAATCCAATTTTTCAATCATGTCAACCTCAGCTAGCTTCTAGCTCAGCCAGGAGATGACAACCCCTATCCATGGATGATAAGTCATAGTGGAGTTTTAAGGCCACATCCAGCCTCCGTGTTCCTCTGCTTTTGGCATAGTCTGGGACTACAAGGTCGTGAGTAACATGTGCAAGTGACAAGGAATTAATTGTCATTATCTGTTTTCACACAGTGTGATTTCCAATTTCATGATAGTGACACATCTCTTAGAACTTTCATGCTGCTTTCCAAGTTTTTAATTATGTCAACCTCAGCTAGCTTCTTGCTCAGCCAGGAGATGACAACCCCTATCCACTGATGATAAGTCATAGTGGAGTTTTAAGGCCACATCCAGCCTCCGTGTTCATCTGCTTTTGGCATAGTCTGGGACTGCAAGGTAGTGAGTAACATGAGCAAGTGACAAGGAATTAAATGTCATTAGCTGTTTTCACACAGTGTGATTTCCAATTTCTTTTAGTCACACATTTTAGAACTTTCATGCTGCTTTCCAATGGATTCCAAGGGATTATATTATTCCATTGCGTTCATTTTTCCTATGTGCCATAGGGGAGGCATATTCTCTGATTATTGTAGGAGATAATCTCAGGTTGGTTCAGCACCCTCTCCTAAGAAACATTTCATGTCATTGCACTTACTCAAGTCCCTCACAGCAATAAACCGCTTGAGTGCTGGAAATGTTTCTAGGTCAGAGCATCCGTTTGCCAGTGATACTACTTTAGGTCTTGGGTTTGGATCTAGTTTAGTAAATAAAAGCAATCGACTTTGTGACATTATTAGGGAAAGTAGACTCTCTGGGGATTCCTTGGTAGCTGGCCGCTAATACTGAGTACTTTTTTTTTCTTCTAGGTGGATTGCTTCCGAGAGAGAATAACCAGCGAGGTAAACATCATTTTCATATTTGCCATATTAAATATCAATCAATATTCCACAGATTACTATAGGAAAAGTTTATTATGGCTGCTAGGGATCATCATCATCTAGTATCATGGCCACTGACTGACAGCTTTTTCTTCATTTGAGGAAGGTTGAATCATATTGCAGAGAAGGCAGATGGTCACCTCTTGCACTGTGCTAAGCAGTAGGGATGCATCTAATCCAGGATTCGGTTCGGTATGCGGCCTTTTTGAGCAGGATTCGGCCGAATCCTGCTGAGGGGCAGGAAGGGAAATCATGTGACTTTTTGTCACAACGCAAGGAGTAAAAAATGTTTTCCACTTCCCACCCCTAATTTGCATATACAAATTAGGATTAGTTTAGTTATTCGGCTGAATCTTTCACAAAGGATTCGGGGGTTCGGCCGAATCTGAAATAGATTTGTTGTATCACTACTAAGCAGGTAGCTCGAAATTGTAAAAACTGAGCAGGGGGAGTCGCATATAATGTACATGTTTCTATTTACAAGTAAGAGCAGGGTTTTTTCCCCTTTTTTTGGTGTTTCGCTGTCAAACATATTGATACTTTGTAAAAAGAAAACTGTGTGCGGAGACTTATAATAGATCTGATGCATGTACTTCAAGTTACATATTCTACATTACTCCATGTTTTTATTTAGTGACTTATTTTTAAGGGCAAAGTCTAGCCTTCCATTTATAATACCCTTATAGGAACTATGTATTTTTTACTGGCATGCCACTTAAATTTAGGATCACCTTCAGGGAGATATAAAGTAATGAAAAGGCTGTAAGTTCTAGATAAAAAGAACTCTGATATTTTCTGTTATTTGCCTTTAATTTTTATTGTGTTTTCTTATAAGGCTGAAGATCTTGTCGCTAGCTTCTTTCCAAAGAAATTATTAGAACTCGATGGATTTCTCAAGGTAATTTTACAAAATGTTGTATAAACAATGTATAGGAAATGTTGTGGCACATTACACTACACATGTAAGGTCTAAGCTAGAATAACCTTTTTCAAATTATCTTTGGAAAATTATTAGTACCAAGATTTTATGCGCTTTATTAATCATATTAACACCGTTAAAACTTGGCTGGCCAGCCTACTCTAATTTATAAAATTTATACCCACAATTCTCACAATAAATAACATTTTAAAATCACAATTTATACACTTTAGAAAATCAAGGACATTCACATATGGTTACTGATAAAAAAGGACACTCAATATACTGATGTAATTGTTCCCAACTGATGTAGTTGGAGCTCAAGGTAAAATTAGTTTATATTGTTATTAAAAAGAAAGGAAAAGGTGCAGGATATCACCCATGCAAAATGTTTTTTTTTATGGACGCTATCCTGTTTAATGGATACCTTTCTTTTTAAAATTGCACATAATTGTGTTAATGTGATTAATAAACCGCATACAATCTTGGTACTAATAAATTAGTGTCTGGATTGTGTATCACCATCTTCTGTAAAGGTGGTTTAAGTGGTTGAGGCCCCCACCAACGTACTAAGATTGTTTGCGGACAACTGTAGTGTTTTATAAAATCACCTTTTTCCAAATATACTGCCTGCCCGATATCTTAGTCTGGAACTAAAGGTGTTGATTTTAAGTCACTGACACTTTTAATTTCTCTCACCTAATTGGAGGACACAGGCACCATGGGGATGAAGATCCTGCAGCTTGGAGAGTGGACACTAAGATGTTAAAGGTGACTCCTCCTCCTGGTCTGGGCTTCATCCCTGCCTCCTCCTACCATCTCCAGTTTCTCTAGTGTCCTAGAGACATGGACACTTGGTGGCAAGAGCAAATGGTCAGAATTGCAGTGGAGACCATGCCACATCGGGGCCAGTGAGTCAAGGCTCCAGCGCCTTTTCAGCCAGACACACTTCTGTTTTGTTTTTGTTTTTTTTAAAAATGCCCTTCTGCCTTCCCGCTCTACTTGGGCTGCAGGCACTGCTCCATTATCCCTGAAGCTGTGTTCCCGCTCCACGGAGGACCGTACCAGCCTGGACTATCACAACAGGGAGGTTGTTGCTTATGGGCAAGCTGCTTGCTTGACACGGTAAGAATTACCCACCCCCCCAGGCGCACGGCTCTGCGCTCTCTTAGCATGCGCAACCCCAGCCTCACTTGCAGCCTCGGTTCACTTCAGAACAGTACAGGCTGTAAAGAACATTTTCAAGAGACAGAAAAAGACGGCCTATGTCTTCCCAGTTTATGAACAATTAGACGAAATTGTTACATTTTAATGGAAGATACCTGATCATAAGGTACAGACTTCCAAAAGATTTTTGCAGGCTTATCCATTTCCACAGGACTGCATACAGCTTTGGTCCTCTCCTCCTACAGTCGATCCGCCAGTATCCAGGCTCTCAAAACCTACCACCATTCTGGTAGCTGACGCAGCAGCCTTCAAGGACCCTATTGACAAAAGACTTGAAGGATTCTGTAAGACAATTTTTACTGCATCAGGAACGGCACTTAGACCGATTTTTGCCATCTCCTGGGTAGCCAAGGCAATGGAGGTCTGGGTGGAACAGGTGGCACAACTGCTGGGCTCTAAGGGTTAGGGTTAGGCCATCCCAGGAAAAACCCTCTTCAGCCTGAAGGTGTGCCCACCGCGGAGGGATACTCTTAGGCGGATGCCTGGGAGCTTTTCAGGAGGTGTGGCAAAGTCTAGTAAAGGACCAGTGGGTCCTCCAAATATTATCCCAAGGATATTTGATAGACCTGTTGCAACATCCCCCTCACAGATTCTTCGTATCCAGACTTCCACAGTGGACCCCCAAGCGGGAATCCTTCCTGGGGGTCGTTCAACAATTGGCAAAAACAGGGGTCATACAACCAGTCCCAAGACCAGACAGAGGGAAAGGGTATTATTCAAACCTTTTTATAGTACCCAAGAAGGACTGTTCCTACAGACCGGTGCTAGACCTAAAGGACCTCAACCTGTTTGTCAAGACTTGCCATTTCAAGATGGAATCAATCCAGTCAGTCCTGATGTCAATGGAGGAGCACAAAATGATGACAGCGATCGATATAAAGGATGCCCATTCACCCAAATCACCACAGATTCCTGAGGTTCTATGTAGTGGGAACCATTGGCAGTTTGTGGCAATACCATTTGGCCTATCGTCTGCCCCCGCATCTTCATGAAAGTGATGGCTGCAGCATTATCGGAACTCAGACTGATGGGCATAAGGGTGATACCTTACTTGGACGATCTTCTGGTGAAAGCCCCTTGCCTAGAGGTAGCCCAAAATCGCACAACTAGGGTACTACAGACAGCTCGATTGGGATGGTTAGTCAACTACCACAAGTCCAATCTGAACCCAGCACAGACTATGGAATACCTGGGCATAATACTAGATTCCAGAAGGGAAAGAGCCTTTCTCCCATTGGACAAGATACATATCCTACAGAGCCGTATAGGGCTCCTCAGGCAAAGCGACTCTTTCACTCCGAACAGCCATGCAAGCCTTGGGGACTATGGTAACTGCCTTTCCAATGATCCCTTATGCGCAACTCCACACCAGACCACTGCAACCGCTGATACTACGACACCAGAGGAGAGATCCAAAGAATTTAGATAGAGAGATAATGATTCCAGAGCATATCAAAGTCTTGCTCAACTGGTTGCTTCACCCACACAGAACGACATTGGGAAAACCATTTCCCAATGTCGTCACGGTGGTGACGACAGACGCCAGCCCACGGGGCTGTGGAGGAGTACTGAACCAGAAAACAGTCCAAGGCCTTTGAAATCAGGCGGAGAGATGCCTCCCGATCAATATCCTAGAGCTCAGAGCTATACGGTACTCCCTGGTGCACTGGGCAGAATGCTTACAGGGCAAACCAGTGCGGATACAATCAGACAATGTGACGGCAGTAGCCTACATAAACCACCAGGGAGGCACCAGAAGTCTAGCGGCCCTGGCGGAAGCAGAGTCAATCCTAGGTTGGGCCGAAAAACATGTTCCAGCCATATCAGCAGTGTATAGACTTCTGTCTACCAGGGGTAGACAACTGGATAGCGGACTATCTGAGCAGAGAAACGCTAGATCAAGGAGAATGGAGCCTACAGCCAGAGGTGTTCCAAATGATAGTAGACAAATGGGGCCTGATGGAAGTGGACCTGATGGCTTCTCGATAAAACCACAAGGTCCAAAAATTTGTGTCGACCACAGGCATGGGCAACAGACTCCCTGGTAATTGCCTGGACATTCTCTGTAGCCTACAGCTTCCCACCCCTGGCACTACTGCCAAGAGTCATCAAGAAGATAAAAAGAGAACTCAAACCATACTGGTGGCCCCGCACTGGCCTCGAAGAGCGTGGTTCGCATAGATAGTAGACCTGGCGAACAGGCGCACCCTTTAAACTGCCTCTGAGAGACGACCTATTATCACAAGGTCCAGTTGTCCACCCAAATTCACATACATGGGCTTTAACGGCTCTTGAAACCCTAATACTGGAAACATCTGGAGCCCCTAAAGCAGCAATACCTACTATGCTAAGAGTCTGAGTGCGAAAGCCAGTATCAGCCAAGATTTACCACAGAGTGTGGAAAACGTGTATCGGCTGGTGCGAAGCCAGGTACAGAAATCCTCAGATGGCAGGAGAAGGAGACATTCTCTCATTTCTCCAGGATGGTCTCATCAAGGGCCTAGCCTTAAGCTCTCTGAAGGTACAAGTATCGGCGCTTTCAATTCTCTTCCAGAAAAGTGAATGCTAACAATATCAACACTTTTCTACAGGGGGCAACCAGAATTGTTCCCCCATATAAGTATCCGGTTCCCCCTTGGGATCTCAACTTGGTTCTATCCGTTCTACAGGAGAAACCTTACGAACCACTAGAGTCTATTCCTCTAGCCATACTGACAGAAAAGGTGGTGTTCCTTTTGGCAATTACATCGGCACGAAGAGTTTCTGAACTGGCGGCACTGTCATGCCAATCACCCTTCACGATTATCCACTCTGATAAGGTGGTACTCGGACCAACCCCGGAATTCCTTCCTAAGGTCGTATCACATTTTCACCTGATCCAAGATATAGTCGTTCCATCTCTCTGCCCAGAGCCAAAGAATACACTTGAGAAGCGTCTCAACAAGCTGGATGTGGTACGTGCAATCAAGATATACTTGGAGACTACAAAAATTATCAGAAAAACAAATTCCCTTTTTATCCTTCCCGAAGGCCTAAGAAGAGGCACAAAGGTTTCTAAGGCGACCATAGCCAAATGGATTCGGTCCACAATTATTAGAGCCTATGCAGTGAAACGGAGACCGCCTCTGTTTAGAATTCGAGCTCGCTCTACACGCTCAATCAGTACCTCCTGGGCAGTTTGACATCAGGCGTTGGCCGAGAAGGTGTGTCGAGCCGCAACCTGGTCTTTTACACACATTCTACAGCCTGCACACTCAGGCATCAGCAGAGGCACGCTTCGGGAGGAAGGTGTTACAGACCGTACTAGACTGAGCACCTGATAGGGGAAACAGATCCCGCCCTCGGGTTGCTTTGGGACATCCCCCATGGTGCCGGTGTCCCCCCAATTAGTTGAGAGGAAGATTTTTTGTACTTACCGTTAAATCCTTTTCTCTCATCCTATATTGGGGGACACAGGCCTTCCAACTCTGTAAAAGAATTTAAAAAAAAATTATAAAAAAATAAATAAATAAATTATATATATATATATATATATATATATATATATATATATATATATATATATATATATATATATATATATATATATATATATATATATATATATATATTAAAAGAGAACTAAAGGTGTAATCACTGGGGGGGGGGATGTTAGATACTCCCCAGTTATTTTGAATACGGGTATAAGAGGTATCCCAACCTCACAATCTCCTTAGGAGTTTACATAGTTCAACCACTGTTGGTTACAATGTTTAACTATGTTTGAGTAAACCTAGTTAAAGTTATTGTTAAGGGGTGGCGAGACTCCTATGTTTTGGATATAGATGAGCCTATTCCTTCTTCGGTAAGAAACTGGAGAAGGCAGGGGATGAAGCCCAGAGCAGGAGGAGGAGACATCTTTAACATCTTAGTGTCCACTCTCCAAGCTGCAGGATCTTCATCCCCATGGTGCCTGTGTCCCCCAATATAGGATGAGAGAAAAGGATTTAACGGTACAAAAATCTTCCTATTGACCAATGGCACCTTTTCAAATAATAGATACTAATAAACTTTTGCTTTATCTTTACTAATGCCCCTGAAGAAGCCGATCTAGTCGGCGAAATGCATTGGGCGGCATTGGTGGACGGTGGAGAGTCTAGCTTCCACCCTGTCCCTACGTAGTTAGGTAGCACTGGCACACTGGGGTCAAAAACGGAAGGGTGGGAGCGGGTGGTGCTATTTTCTAGCGTAATTCATATATAACCCCACAGGGGCTTGCACTTAAGTGTTTACTTATTCCACTGGTCCACCATCTGCAGTTTTTAAATATTTGTTTTTTATGGACAGATGTCCAGCACTGCTGATCGTTTTATACAGCAGTGGGTGTGTGGTTGTGGAGCGCTTTCAATTTTTAGAATAAGTGAATTAAATGTTAGGTTTTAACTACTTGATACATTGTTTGCATGTGACACCGAACTGGTTTTGCTTTGAAGCACAGGGTGGACACTTTGTTGTTACAAGTGTCCCTCTTGCTTCAGTGTCTTGTTATGTATATTTATGCCTTTTCAAACTTGCGGTGTCCATACATATAACTATTTGTATATTAGCTCCACTTATTTGTCTTATCTTTACTAGGAACAGATCTTAAATGTTCAAGATCTCACTCAAATCCATTCAGAAATGAATCTGCCTGTTCCAGATCCAATTCTTCTTACAAACAGCCACGATGGATTGGATGCTGTAAGTGTGCTAGACTATTACCTCTCCTATAGGCATGACTGCAGAAATGAATGCTCAATTAACAATTAAAGCCAACTTGACATTGTATCAAGTTATGCCAAAGCTTCTACTTTTTTCTTTTGAATTTGCAGCCCACACTGAAAAAGAGGAAAATGGAAGAAGTAGATGATAATTTCCCAGGTAAGTCCTATATTTCTTCTTGATGAATCATCAGGATATTTGTAATTATTATATCCACAGTTGAGTGAAGACCAGATTCAACTGCAAAAATCATTGGTGTACTAGGGTAAAAAGAAAAGAAGCACATTACTAATATATTAACTTAACTGTTGGTAAATTTTTTCTATTTTCTTGTTTAACACTTGAACAGTCCTTTCCCCCATGGCAGGTTCTGAAAAAATATTTCTGGGTGACAGCCGTTGCCACATTTTAACTGCTTCATCTTATGGCCAGTAGTTAAAGGAGACATTATGTGAATGTGCCAGTGCATTATATTATTTTAAAATATATTAGTAATGTGCTTCTGACTTATCCAACATTTCTCTAAAGAACTCTACCAGTCCTGCCCAACTGTCCCAGTTCGTGCTGCCTCCTTTCTCCATCTGTGTCTGTGCACATTGCACTGTAGGATCGGAACCAATCACCAGCAAGGTGGACCTGATAGGGGACTGAAGTCTGTCTTTGTGTGTATGTCTGCAGTGCTGTGATTGGCTATATCCCATCCTAGTGTGCTTCCAGCAGGGATGGTTAGAACATGCCCATCCTTCATTTTAGACAGGGACAAGAAAGGAGCTATGGGGAGCTCCATTAAAGAGGCAATTTTTAGCCCAGAGTGAATTTGGCACTATATAGTATTCCTTATTGCCTACAAGATGCCTGTGCTATTCTTACAAACCATTTAACCATGCTGTCTGTAGCAGGAGTCAGCAATTTGCAATTCCCTATCCACAGTCAGCCTGTAAGAAATAGCAGGGCTTGATGCATAATTTTTCTCCAAAACTTGTATCGAAGGATGAATGTGGGTGCAGTGTGTTTTGGCGGAGAATCCAAGACATGTTCATATATAACAATTTTGTTAATCTTTGCAGGCACCAAAGTATTTGTAATGCCAAATGGGATGCTAAAGAGCAATTCACAGCTAGTAGAGATCATTGAAAAAGTAAAGCCTGAGATAAGACTGCTGATTGAGAAGTGCAACACGGTATGTATGCTTTTTTGGGGTGGGGGCAGGTGCTGAAGAACTCGCCTCATAAACGTTTAGCCTTCGTTCAAGTTTCTAGAGTGAAATTCTTTAGTGCTATCCACATGAAACATAGCAGAAATAGACCATATGTTAAAGAAAGCCCTTAATAAGCATCATTCAGATCTGTCAAAAATTGCTCAAACTAGCATGGTTTTCCTGATAAAAACATTAAGAACCATACCTTCCCATTTCCAACAGTAAGCTTAGGGCCTTATTAATAAAGATGTATAAAAGCAGGTATAGTCACAATAAAAATGCTGCTGGGTCTAGTAAACTTGTGTAAAATAGAAATTAAACAGTGATGGCTGTGCACACCAAGTCATTTGAAAATAGCTCTACAGTGTCAGCATTTTCTGACGGTGGAAGAGACTAGAGCGAAGAATATTGTATATCAAAAAAATGTCTCACAATGCACTCAGTAGATGCTTTAAAAAATCCACTAAATTTTATTTAAACAATATCATTTCTGCTAATCACCTTTACCCAATATGGAAATAGATCAATCTAATATACCACTTAATACATTTAATGGGAAATTATAAATGAACACCAAATTAGCCCGTGCTGATTCCTCCAACAGAAGATTTTCTGTATTGAGATGCCGTATTGGCCAAACTTGAAATTAGAAGCTGCAGTGTCGCGGAATTAGTTGTAGCAAAAAGACAGAATTAACATCCGTATTTTAAATGCACAGTTTAATATATGTTAGTAAAGTTTCCGATGCTAGACAACCTCTGCTTGAAATATTTGCAATCCGACATGCCTTCCGCACAGCCCACATAAATTACGGGTTCAGCTGGGAGACAAGTCTTGTAGCTAAGAGCGGAGGCTTCCCCACCGTTTAATAAGCAGTGGTAAACAGTTGAACTACGGCAGCGCCGCACACACAGTCATACATCACCGCTCCTCTGGGTCCACATAGCATTACTCTTAACATCCGAAGTGCTGTGTTAGCTGATCTGGTTTCCAAACAGGGGATTAGCATAACTTGCAGCAGTTCAGCCAGGCCACTTTCAATAACTCCTCCAACACGCCGACATATGTTTCGCCGCAGGTGGCTTCCTCAGGGCGTCCAAGTGTAGTTAGTAAAATTTATGTTTATTATATGTAAGTTCTAATGCAGTTTTAAAGGAGAAGGAAAGGTTAAAAAAGTAAGCCTTATCAGAAAGGTCTATATAAATACACCAGTAAACCCTGAAAGTAAGGCTGCTCTGAGTCCTCTGCCACATTTCTTTCCTTCTATTGTATACACATAGGCTTCTGTATCAGACTTCCTTCTTTCAGCTTAAACATCCAGGGCTTGGGCTTGAGCATGCTCAGTTTTCTATTCTCCCTGCTGTAATCTTTTTTTTTTTTTTTTTTTTTGGTGTGAAAAAATGGAATTTTAAAAGGAGGGCGGTTAATTGTGTGTTGAAATCATGTAAGATTGTCCTGCTTCTTGTAAAGATGCAGACAGTGTAAAAGCTTCTAATTTATACTACAAATTATCTTGATATTAAATATTTGAAAATGGCAGATTTTTTTTGTTTTTTAAGTAACTCTACTAACTACCATCATTTTTGTTTCAGGTAAAAATGTGGGTTCAGCTTTTGATACCAAGAATAGAAGATGGAAATAACTTTGGAGTTTCAATTCAGGTAACTCATCTGTCTGCAGTAAAAAAACAAAAAAAAACATGTACTACTTAAAGCTAATGTACAGCTTAGCTGTGTGGCAATGAAACAGCTAAAATTTGTCACTAATTTTACAAAGGTACGGCATAGGAAGCCATTGCTGCAATTACATCAGTTCTTTCTCCAGACTGAAGTTCATCTGCAGAAGTGTTATTGTAGGTGAGCAGTAGGAATATGCATCTTAGTTTGTTAAGATACTGTTATTTAGACCTGAAAAAATAGATCGGTGCTTTTAGCCCATCATGTCAGCAAAATGGAGAATATGTTTTCTTTGCGGGTCAGTCCGATAATAAACTAAGACTGTTCTGTGATAATCTTAAAATGTATTTTATGCTGGCCATAAACAAGATGATTTTGGCTGCCAATTTCACCACACTTTTTTTTTTTTTTTTTTTTTTTTTTTTAGTTGAAACTTATTTTAGTCCCATTCTTGATGGGCTTGCCACTAATTGGTAGTTTAATGCTGTAAAAATCCATTTAGAAAATAACTATATCGGCCTCTGTGAACGTCTCTCTCTTGATTGGCCTTTACATTTGTTTGTGTTCTACACACCCTTTATTTTTCCCCTGCCATTTTTTGTTCTCATTTAGGAAGAAACTGTAGCAGAGCTGAGAACAGTAGAGAGTGAAGCAGCCTCATACCTTGACCAGATATCCAGGTAAATATCCTGTATATCCTGTATGGTCTAGTTCAGTGATCCCCAACCAGTAGCTCGTGAGCAACCTGTTGCTCTCCAACCTCTTGGATGTTGCTCCCAGTGGCCTCAAAGCAGGTGATTATTTTTGAATTCCAGTCTTGGAGGCAAGTTTTGGTTGCATAAAAACCAGGTGTACTGCCAAACAGAGACTCAATGTAGGTTGACAATCCACATAGGGGCTACCAAATGGCCAATCACAGCCCTTATTTGGCACCCCAAGAACATTTTTCATGCTAGTGTTGCT
Organism: Xenopus laevis; assembly: GCF_017654675.1. Taxonomy (NCBI): domain Eukaryota; kingdom Metazoa; phylum Chordata; class Amphibia; order Anura; family Pipidae; genus Xenopus; species Xenopus laevis. The sequence continues at coordinate 30,601,027 of NC_054388.1, forward strand.
CCCCAACGCCTTTTACTTCTGAATGTTGCTCACGGGTTCAAAAGGTTGGGGATCCCTGGTCTAGTTGGTGAAAATTCCTCAAAATCAGTTTGAATGAATGTTTTTCAAATTAACTAAAAGGGATTACAGTGTATCCATTTTGTGTTTTGGCAGAAAAAAGTTTCATAAATATTATAACAAGCTTTGGGTAACCCCTCCTGCATCATTAAATTAACCTTTTGCAATACCACAGGAAAATCAATACAAGTATAGGATCTGTTATCAGGAAACCCTTTTTCCAGAAAGTTCCAAATTAAGGCCGTCTCCAATGGAATCCGTTTTATCTAAATAATCCACATTTTGCGCTGTAATAACACAACCGTAGCTTGTACTTGCTCCAAACTAAGATATAAATAATCCTTATTAGAAGCAAAACCAGCCTGTTGGGTTTATTTAATGTTTACATGATTTCCTAATATATATAGTATTAAGATCTAAATTGCATAATGATCCGTTAACCCGGAAATCCCCAGGTCCCGAGCATTCTGGATAACAGGTTCGATACCTGTATCATGAAATCTTAAAAATAATTCTCAATGGCAAAGTTCTCATCAGAACTTTACATTAAGGTTATGTGGGTGGATACGTGTCCACATAAAAGACAACTTTTTTGGAAATGCTGCAGCATCCTTTTAATCATATGCTTTAAAAAGATATGGAGTATACAGGTATGGGAACTGTGGGATTTCCGGATAATGGTTCTTTCTGTAATTAGGATCTTTATAGGATCTACAAGAAAGTCATGTAAACATTAAATAATGCCAATAGGCTGGTTTTGCTTCCAATTAGAATTAATTATATATTTGTTTGGATCATGTACAAGCTACGGTTTAATTATTATAGAGAAAAATGAAATCTATTTTTAAAAACAAATTGGATTATTTGATTATAATGCAGTCTATAGAATACAGCCTTTCGGTTATTCAGAGCTTTCAGGATAATGCATTTCTGGATAACAAATCCCATACCTGTACAGGCTTTTTTGTTGCAAAATGACCCCACATTTATCACGTAGATATCTTGAGAGCCATTGTTCTGTAGTCATTGTTCTGTACTGCCAGTGATTGTCTACTATATTTTTGTCAAATTTTTAATCTATATTTAAGGGTTTTTTTTCATTTTAAACAGTAGTGTGTGAAAGTGTGACAGAATGTTTACATTTTGTGTTTTTTTTTTTTTATCCCATTTCAAATTTGGGAATATTGTACTGAAAAAAAAATGTCCTTATCAGCACCCATTTTATTTCCTAGATACTACATCACTAGAGCAAAACTGGTTTCCAAAATAGCTAAATACCCACATGTGGTAAGTACAGAGCCCTTAGGGTGGCTGATCTTGATAGAATCACTCATGTTTCTAATAAAGCAGAATATGGAGTGTTTTATCATTTTTTCCTGCAGGAAGATTACCGACGTACAGTGACAGAAATAGATGAAAAAGAGTATATCAGCTTACGACTAATTATTTCAGAATTAAGAAATCAATATGTAAGTATAAAACGTGCAAAGATTTTCTGTCACGGTTCGATACTTCCTTGTCTAATTAACTGAAATGAAAAGTTTGCCTTCAAAATATTTTTGGTATATTCTAGATGAACCTAAATATTTTCATTTAATCTCCTATTTTTATTCTTAAAACATAATATTCTGTTTTATGACCCATCACACCTCTTTTCTTTATTCAACTAAAAATGTTCTTTAGTTGTTGGGTTATTGGCCATGAGACCTTAATTACTTAGGGCCCACCCTTCCCATCTGAAAACACAGAAGAGGGCAGCCATATACAAATAAGCAGTGGAAGGAGGAGAAATTTGGGCACACCGACATTGTGGACATGGTGGGGCTATGGTCCTGATACATAATTTTATGGTAGAACCATAGTCCAAGTAGAAAATGTTCCAGTCAAAGCAACACTCTGTACACAACATTTTGGTCCATTTTCTACAACACGTCAAAGCTCTAAATGGATCTTAACAGTTGCCATCTTTTAGCTACGGCCTAATGACTCATGAGTGTCAGCTGACTCATTCTGGGAAACAATAACTGAACCGTAGATACATTAGATGGCTTCAAGATGGATTTTTAGCAAGTGCGGAAATTCAGGCTAATGCATGTCCTAATAAAGATTTTTTTTTTTTTTAAGTTTAGATTTACTTTGGCTACTGCTTTACTAGAAGTGGGTCTCTTCCCCTTTGAATTTTTCTTATACTTCTCAAAATGATTGGTAACCCTTGGCCTGGAGGTTCCTTGGGATGAGACCACTTTATAACTTTTCTTTGTTTATTTGATTTATGATTTTTGATGAAAAAAAAAAAAAAAAAACAGAGCCACATGACATTGTTTAATGTATTTATGAGGAAATACAGGGATATTAAAAACCGTTCTTCGTACAAGTTGACCGAGATGGTACCATTTTGGAGTCAAACTTCAGAATAGGTATCTGCCTTCCACTGGATCAACTAGTGGTAGGCAGGTTTTTAGTCCTTAAAGGTTGAACTTTATGGATGTGTCTTCAACCTAACCTGTGTTACTGTGATGTATGTGATCAAACTGGTGCTATAAGAGGCTGACGTAAACAAATTGGTTTTATTTAATGCATTCTTGTCCATCAGATAAGGGCTAACAAGTGTTTTTTTATCCAAATTGACAGGTAACATTACATGACATGATCTTGAAAAACATTGAAAAAATCAAGAGGCCCAGAAGCAGCAATGCCGAAACGCTGTATTAAAACAGTGCGTCCTTGTGGATCCCTCCTTTTTTTTCAGTGTTTGGATTTTTTTTTTTCTTTTTTGAACTGATGAGAAATGCAGACCATCATTGCCTTGTTTGAACTTGTGACATTCTCTCCACGATTAATGGAAAAAGTGTCTGGATTTTGCGACATTTGCCAGCTTTAATTCTATATAGAGAGATTTTCTTCATTCTTTCAATACGCCAGATCAGTTATTGGGTTTGCTGAGAATACATCCAACGTCTTGTACTGCGGAGCAAGGTGCTGCAGTCCATAGTGGCACTGAAACGCAATTTGCTTTTACCCCTGTTACAAAAGGATGCTGCAACTGAATTTCTTTTAGTTTATTAAAGTGTATCATATAGTCCACAAAATAGCCTTTAACACAAAGGCTTCTGGCAGCTGTAAAACCTATAGTAAAGGAGCCGTTTACTACCAGATGACCAGTGATTGGCCACTCTGTGTCAGTTTGTATGATTTCGGGTTAAGGGCGCCATTGTTTTTTTTTTTTTGTTTTTTGTTTTTTTTTTTTAAACTGTCAGGAGCATGAATTTTTCATTGTTTCCCCCCTAAAACCTTTATAGACCTGTAGGGTGAATATACCTCCCATGGAAGCTAAGGCATTTTAAGGCCTTATTACCTTTCACAACTTTCCTTGAATCTCCGTGTGTTTTTAAAAAGTTATGTCTTCCTTGGTGATTGAGTTCCTCTGTCACGCCTAGGTCTTAAACAAAGATATTCTTCCATATCCACCGCATCTGTTTGGCAAACTAGGTTTATAGAATCATTAATATACTGCAGGAATAATGTATCTTTCCTATGATCTTGCCAGCCTCAAACCATTATATACCCCATATGTGCTTATTTGTTATGTTTCCCCAATCATGTCATCAGTACTTTGTTCAAGCAAACTCTACGGGACGTATATTTTATGTGAGATCACCTCCAGTAGCTCTGGGCAAAGTGATTGTAGGTGTTCCCTCTATTTCTCACTTAAAATACAAATCAAATGTGTTTTAGTTTGGCAAATTGTATTGGGAAAAATCCTAAACACACGTCCAGTGCAGGCTTTATACATATGCCCCCATTAGTTTCTTTTGCTGCATAAGTGAACCATCTAGGGTCACCTGTAAACATCGGTGTAGGAGTTTCATGTCGGATAAGCTATGCTTTACATTGTAAGCTTTGTAAGAATGACATGGCTGTTTTTTATGTCAAAAAGATCCTCCTAGACACGGAAAAGATCAGAGATTTGTTTTTCCAATGAATAAGTTGAACTCGCCTTTGTCTGGGACCCTTTGCATTGTTATCGGAGGAGTGAAAGCTAATATAGCCCTTTGCTTCTTAATAGAATTTCTCAGTTGTGTTAGACAACATAGCACTTATTTTTGCAACAAGAAAAATATTTGCAGTTTGTAAAGTTATTGCTTATATTTGTTTTCCAAGACACGTCAAGTACAATCTGGCACCGGCAGTCTCTGTCCTTGGTTTCTGAATGCTTTTCCAGCAGGGATTTGCTATGTTTTTAATGCCTTCATTTCAAATATATTGTAATGATTACATGGCTTCTTCTACTCCATATTAGAAATGAATTGAATTTGATGTCTTGCCAGTACGCTCTGTTACTCCTGCATATCATATATATTGTAATGGTTACATGGCTTCTTCAACTGCATATTAGAAATTAATTGAATTTGATGTCTTGCAAGTATGCTCTGTTACTCCACTTTTCATAAAATTCAAGCAGGCTGGATTAAAAACATTGCTGCCTGGAGACGAGTGTCTGAAGACATTATGTTTGACGACAAAATTTAGCATAGTGTATAACAACAGCAGTGAAGCGAAAACCCAACATAATGGAGAGGCTCTTCACATGGTGTTTCATGTTTTTTTTTTTTAGTCATTTGTGTCCCCTGGTCCAGTTTGATTGGTTTAGGCAAGCGAAAAAGAGACCAAATTGTAGCAGGTACAGGTGCACAAGGTTTTTTTTTTTTTTGTTTCAAATGTTAATGACACAGGAATGCTAGCATGTTCTGTGAAAGACCTGGGACTTGTTCAGACTTCCCTGAGAAGAAATCTAGGCCTTTTTGACCCAAGCTTTTACAAAGCAGACTTTTAAAAATTGTATTTGCCTCTGAGGAAACTCCATCAAGCTATTTGCCTGCCCAACTATAGCTGTTTTGTTTAGATGGCCATGGCTTCCAGTGTCTTCTGGAAAGATGAACCTCTCCATTATTGCTCCATAGCCATCCATATGTAAGTACTTCCATGCCCTTTGTTTATTCCACCAAAGATAATGTTACTAGCAGTGATTTAAAGATATTGTCCCTAACGGAGATCCTACAAGGATCTTCTGTGGCAACAGAGCTCCTATAGGAAAATGAGTTCCAGTGTAAATGTTTAATATATTACACTTGTGTGCTTTTGGAGGAAAATTAAATGAAACTACAGATTGTCTGGGCAGTTCCAAATCTAAATGGTAAAGAATTACCACAAGTAAAGGAATTTCCTAAAGATATTTAAGTTGCTGCTCCATATATTTGTTTTCCAGCAGTAAATACTTGCCCTGTTGACTAGTCAGGAGACCTTTGTGACATGTAGGCTGGATTCTACCATTCTGGTTTGTCATTTTGTGTTTTTATTTTTTTTAACTAGATATAACAAGTGTAAACATATCTTCCAGCATTTTGGGACAGTCAGGTCTCCACCTGCACTGTACATTCATGTATTTGTTCTGCAGCATATGGCACTATCTTTTACTATGTTTTTTTTTTTTCTAATGTTCAACTGGTAAATGACCAGCTGAGTATGTTGTTGCCAAGGTTCTCCAGAGACTTGGTGGGACACTGCATATTCTTGGACATGTGGAAGCTGTAGTTCTCGAATTATTGTGCAAACCAGTGGCATATCACTGATCTTGTAAGGAGAGGTCTGTAAAACTATAAGTAGGATTTTAGTTTCTAGAACCAAGTGTCCATTCTTTCTTCATACTAGAATATATTCATCAGTGGTAGCTTGCCGTATTGTTAGCCTCAGATCTATTCTCTATAAATGTTACTTTGGCCAGCATCATACTGGGAGGACATTTGATTTATTAGTCCTTTTGAGAAGGTACGTGACCTGTTTCCCCACATGTATAGGCCAAGTATGCACTAAAAGAAAAAGAAACTATTTCTTAGAAATTGGTCATAATGGATCACTGCTCAGCAACCTCGATAGACAGAATTTGTATGTTGCTGTCACCAGGGGGTTAAAAGAGATTGTGGGTTCTAGTTTGGAAAAGAAAAGAGCTTGAGACCTTGAAAAACTAAAAGAAAAAACAGCTGGCAGAACCTTGTGATTTGCAACACTGCTTGACACAATTTGCAGCATGGGGCGAATCACTTAGGACAGTGGTCCTGTATTTTGTGGTCCAATGATCAGAGCCCACATTCTTCATAACAAGGTTTCAGTTATATACATTCTTTGTTGTATCAATCTCCCTCTACATCCCCAGAGTTGGCAGTTGGACTCTTGTGACCCTGCAAAGGAGAGTTCCATCGAAACCTCCAAAAAAAAAAACTCTTGGCAAAGCTGAATTTAATCATATTCTACCCAATATACATTGCATCATTTTAAATTGTGTAATGTTATTTGTAAATACTCTGGCTATTGGAAGCATTATCTGACCCTTTATGCTCTCTGACTCTTGAAAACGTGTCCTAGAAGGTCGTAACTCTAGGACTCTTGGCCGGTGGTGGAAAGCCGGAAGAGTCAGAACAAGAAGCACAGAGAACAGAAACTGACCAATAATGCTTTCGATAGCTGGTACATTTACAGAAGTTTCAAATGTTTTTTTGGAAAGTTGGAATTTAGAAGCTCTGATTGGTAGCACTGAAAAACCTTAGTTCGTTTTTCATTCTTTAATTAAACCATGTGACTATTTTGTGAAACCTACATTTACTATTGAGAGTTCTGTTACAGTTACTTAATATAAAAAGTGTTCTGTGCCAACAATAGTGACCTGTTTTCCCCCGAACCCCAGTCCATATAGTTTGTAGCATTTCATTTTAGCTTAGCTGCACTCGGACACAATAGTTCCAGTCTGCATATCAGTACATTTCCCTTCCTTATCTGATTGGTGGTATCCCAGCCTTAAATTGTATATTCTAATTTTTATCATGGTTATTTTGGTTCCATATTGTAAAAGAAATGTTTTTTTTTTCTTCTGCTGAAGCAATGTATGTAAAATTTTAAATTTTCAAGATATTAAAATGTCAATTGAATGTGTTTCTAAACGGTTCCTTTAGTGTTTTTACATATACACATCTGTTGGGTACAATGTTCTAATTTTTGGTCCAATAGAATAATGGAGTAAAGTTCCCTGGCGGCTCTGCTAGTTACTTCCCATTATCACAGTCTATCAAGTCTTAACTACTTCACTCTACAGAATTTCCGAAATATATTTTAGAACTAATATAATCTACATAAGGGCTGTCCAACTGGAAGCCGGATGTGGCCTTCCAAATGATTTTTATGGCTCCAGGCATGTCAGGATGGTGGGAGAGGGAGTGGTGATTTGGTGGAGTATTCTGCACACGTGGCATTATGGCTGCACTATATAGATGTCATCTTTGTCATATCCACTGCCATCCCAGAATCAAGGTCTCTACTTACATTCTCGTAAAAAGAAATTAAGTTAGTCTGGCAAGATCTATTACGCATAAAACCATGCTGGCACAAACTCATAGTATTATGATTTGCTATGAAGTCCAGTATCTTATCCTTTATTAAGCTTTTCGAAGGGTTAATAAAGGATAAGATACTGGACTTCATAGCAAATCATAATACTATGAGTTTGTGCCAGCATGGTTTTATGCGTAATAGATCTTGCCAGACTAACTTAATTTCTTTTTACGAGAATGTAAGTAGAGACCTTGATTCTGGGATGGCAGTGGATGTGATTTACTTAGACTTTGCTAAAGCATTTGATACAGTGCCACACAAAAGGTTACTGGTTAAATTAAGGAATGTTGGCCTGGAACATAGTATTTGTACCTGGATAGAGAACTGGCTAAAAGATAGACTACAAAGAGTGGTGGTAAATGGAACATTTTCTAATTGGACCAGTGTTGTTAGTGGAGTACCGCAGGGCTCTGTACTAGGTCCCTTGCTTTTCAACTTGTTTATTAATGACCTGGAGGTGGGCATTGAAAGTACTGTTTCTATTTTTGCAGATGATACTAAATTGTGCAGAACTATAGGTTCCATGCAGGATGCTGCCACTTTGCAAAGTGATCTGTCTAAACTGGAAAACTGGGCAGCAAACTGGAAAATGAGGTTCAACGTTGATAAATGCAAGGTTATGCACTTTGGCAAAAATAATATAAATGCAAGTTATACACTAAATGGCAATGTGTTGGGAGTTTCCGTAAATGAAAAGGATCTAGGGGTCTTTGTAGATAACACGTTGTCTAATTCTGGGCAGTGTCATTCTGTGACTACTAAAGCAAATAAAGTTCTGTCTTGCATAAAAAAGGGCATTAACTCAAGGGATGAAAACATAATTATGCCTCTTTATAGGTCCCTGGTGAGGCCTCATCTGGAGTATGCAGTTCAGCTTTGGACTCCAGTCCTTAAGAGGGATATAAATGAGCTGGAGAGAGTGCAGAGACGTGCAACTAAATTGGTTAGAGGGACGGAAGACTTAAATTATGAGGGTAGACTGTCAAGGTTGGGGTTGTTTTCTCTGGAAAAAAGGCGCTTGCGAGGGGACATGATTACACTTTACAAGTACATTAGAGGACATTATAGACAAATGGCAGGGGACCTTTTTACCCATAAAGTGGATCACCGTACCAGAGGCCACCCCTTTAGACTAGAAGAAAAGAACTTTCATTTGAAGCAACGTAGAGGGTTCTTCACAGTCAGGACAGTGAGGTTGTGGAATGCACTGCCGGGTGATGTTGTGATGGCTGATTCAGTTAATGCCTTTAAGAATGGCTTGGATGATTTTTTGGACAGACATAATATCAAAGGCTATTGTGATACTAAACTCTATAGTTAGTATAGGTATGGGTATATAGAATTTTAATTAAAAGTAGGGAGGGGTGTGTGTATGGATGCTGGGTTTTCATTTGGAGGGGTTGAACTTGATGGACTTTGTCTTTTTTCAACCCAATTTAACTATGTAACTATATGGGTGGCCTTATGGAAAAATGCGATTTTGTGCAACATCTCTCTGAAAATGATTTTAACATTAAACTTGCTTCACCTGTTTCCTCTACAGGCCTTCACTTCCATGATGTATATCTAGGATAGGGTCTTGAAATCTGATCTGTACCAGAAGGAGAGAAGGAAACTTGTTAAATGGATGGTTAACCTTTAAGTTAACTCTTAGTTACTGTTATAGAATGGTTAAATCTAAGCAACTTTTCAATAAGTTGTCATTATTAATTTTTTATAGTTTTTTCAGTAACATTGTAAGTTAGGTTGAAAAAAAGACACATGTCCATCATATTCAACCTTTTAAAGGAGAAGGAAAGGTTAAAACTAAGTAAGCCTTATCAGAAAGGTCCATCTAAATATACCAGTAAACCCCCAAAGTAGTGCTGCTCTGAGTCCCCTGTCAAAAGAAACACAGAATTTCTTTCCTTCTATTGTGTACACATGGGCTTCTGTATCAGACTTCCTGCCTTCAGTTTAAACCTCATTGCCCTGGGCAAGAGCATGCTCAGTTTGCTCCTCTTCCCCCACCCCCTCCCTTCTCTGCTGTAATCTGAGCCCAGAGCAGGGAGAGACTCAGGCAGGAAGTGATGTCACACCATGTTAATACTGCAGCTCCTATCCTAACCAAACAGAGAGTTTCTAGAGCTTTTTACTCAGGTATGGTAAAACATTCTACAGAATAAATATAGCATTCTAGCTTGCACTATTGCAGCTAATCTATTGGCAATAAAATGCCTCCGTAGCTTTCCTTCTCCTTTAACGTATCAGCCTGTACAACTGATTCAGGGAGAGAATTCCACATCTTCACAACTCTCTCTGTAAAAAACCCCTTCCGAATATTTAGGCGGAACCTCTTTTCTTCTAATCGGAATGGGTGACCTTGTGTCAGCTGGAAAGACCTACTGGTAAATAAAGCATTAGAGAGATTATTATATGATCCCCTTATATATTTATACATAGTTATCATATCACCCCTTAAGCGCCTCTTCTCCAGCGTGAACATCCCCAATTTGGCCAGTCTTTCCTCAGCTAAGATTTTCAATACCTTTTACCAGCTTAGTTGCCCTTCTCTGTACCCTCTCTAATACAATAATGTCCTGTTTGAACACTGCAGACCAAAACTTTATGGCATATTCTTGATGGGGCCTTACCAGTGCTCTATACAGTGGAAGAATGACCCATCCTGCCGTGAATCAATGCCTCTTTTTATACAGCTCAAGACCTTATTTGCCCTTGATGCTGCTGACTGGCATTGTTTGCTACAGCCAAGTTTATCATCTACAAGGACTCCAAGGTCCTTTTCCATAATGGATTTACCTAGTGCAGTCCCATTAAGGGTATAAGTGGCTTGGATATTTTTACATCCCAGGTGCATGACTTTATATTTATCAACATTGAATCTCATTTGCCACTTAGCTGCCCAGATTGCCAGTTTGTCAAGATCGTGTTGCAAGGATGCCACATCCTAGATGGAATGAATTGGGCTGGATAGTTTTGTGTCATCTTCAAACACTGATACATTACTTACGATACCCTCCCCTAGGTCATTAATGAACAAGTTAAATAAAAGTGGACCTGATACCGAGCCCTGAGGGACCCCTCTAAGAACCTTACTCCAAGTAGAGAATGTCCCATTAACAACCACCCTCTGTACCCGATCCTGTAGCCAGTTTCCAATCCATGTGCAAACGACTTCATTAAGCCCAACCCATCCCTGTCAAAGAGCCTGTAGCCAATTGAGAAATCAGCCCAGTTCTCCAAAAACCCAAACCCCTCCTCACTACACCAATCTCTCATCCATGCATTAACCTCCCTAAGCTCCCACTGTCTTCTTAGCGTTGCTCGTGAACAACCCCTTTAATGGGTCAAAGATTATAAGCAGCAACCAAGAATATCCATCAAAATAATTTACTATACAGAGCAGCTTATATTAAACACAGAATTAAGGCCAAGAGGTTGGTGAGTACACAGTAAAGCAAAATCCATTTAACCTCTGCCGAGAATAATTTTTTTCCAATCTAACCCTCTCACAGGTGACAGAACTCTCTCTCTCAGTGGCTTGTATCTGCAAACCAGCAACATCGCTATTGCAACACTTTTTAGGATCCTTTTCCACAGGAGTTTCTTCCTTGCCTGATATACATCTTGAATCGTACATCTTCGGCAAGTTAATGCATACACAATGGGTTGCAATTCACATAACACATAGTTCTTATAACGCTTACCTTAATGGTGCTTACTTCATTGCAGTTATCCCTTCTACAAAAGAGTCTTTCATTTTGCCCCTCAGGGAACTAATGTAGGTACATGAACTCAAAAAAGATATTACATTGCTTTTGACAGTGAGAAAGGCGCAATAGCAGATGTTAACATTGCTACTATTATATTGGAGGATGTTCAGTCAAGTGAGGTTAGTCATAAGCTGGATGTAGATATGAGTAATTCTTTAGTAGATTAATCTCCAGATGATATTACATTGAATGTAGAATCAGGTTCGGTTTGAAACTTAGAGAGTTATGAATTTTTGAGTTATGTCTAGATACTTTATACTTTTTGTCGTTTTCAAGGGTTGACTCGGTAAGAGGGAATAATAATTTAATTCTCTGAAAGTTCCTTCTAATTTCTATTCTGTACATTTCAGAAAATAGTGGAGGAGAAATTGATAGCCTTAGAACTTTGAATAAAGAATTAACCCGTTTAGCTCTAATCTCTCCAAAGATAAAAATGTAACTTTAAATGCCCTCAAAGTGGAAGCTCAGTTACCATCAGACGTGGAATGGTGGTAGTATTGCATACAGAAGTGTATCTGAATGAAGCACTGTGCTAATTGAAAGAGCACCCAGCACGTTTCAAGATCTGACCTAACATTTAGGAGCATTTTAATTGAGTTGATCAATATGGCACATTTTTCATCACCTGCCCAAGGTAGGCTTATTGTTTCAGGTATCCATTCACTCAATGTAAAATTGTCAGAGTTGGTCAAAAGTTTGCCATTCTATATTTAGGATACTAAACACATTTTACAATTTGAGTGGCAGGGATCCTTTGCTTAGACCACCATAGATGGAGTTCGTCTTTATACATGTGAAAGGCATACAGGCTGTCGGATAACATTTGGATCACAACAGTGATTACAGCGATTCATTATATAATTTTTTTTGGATGCAATTACTTGCCTTTTGCCTCACAACTTCTTTGAATTTAATGGCATGTTCTACCTCCAACTGTCTGGTAACTCTGTGGGATTGAAATTAATACTACCCTGTTATTGGTTTATTGGGAGAATTCCAATATTTATGGAGGTCCACCACGTCATACTAGATACATATATATGTACAATGTACATGTAATAATGCTTTGTTTTTGGAAGAGGAGTGTAACCTTAGGGACAGTTTCTTGCAATGTGGCTATTCTATGATTATTTTAATAAAAAGTTTTGAGTAGAAGTTGCAAGTATGTAGCACAGTATTGTTAACACCTTATATCCAAGCCACTTCAGAGAATGCCACAGTCGTGGTTGAATACAAATGGGGTTTTTATGTGTGGTGCAAGGAGGTATGTGACCTGCAAATGTATAATGGTTTCATGAGCTGTAACTAGCTCTGCAATTGGTAAGGGCAAGGCCGGATGTGGCGTTTTTACGTTGCGTTTTTAAAAAAGAACAGCCAGGCGTATATACGCAAAAACTGCACTACCACTGAAACAAATGGAAAACGCACTATGGCAATTCACACAGGGCGCTTGCAAGCTGAAATCTGCCACAGGACGCCAGTATTGGCGTTTTTTATAAGAAACGCCAATACGTCAATAAACTTCCAAATCAATAGACTCTATGGGATCTGCAGGTTGAAACCACACTTTGCGTAAATACAGAGCGTATTTTAAATATGGCGTCCAAATTCTCAATGAGAACAATGAGAAATGCATGTTGGGAAAAGAATCATACGTGCTGAAAAATGCATGTTGACGGTCGCATGTGGTTTCTGTGGCGTATTTACGCCTGGCTGTTCTTTTTTAAAAACGCAAAGTAAAAATGCAGCAAAAACGCCTCATCTGGCCTTGCCCTAAGAGTTATAGGATCTGTATTTATGTGAATTGCAACACTAGTTACTTGGTGTATGCATTGGGTGTACAGTGCAGCCTCTAAAGAATCCAAGGCAATGAAGATACTTTTGATAGCCGTTGAGAGAGTTCTGCTTCCTGTGAAAGGGGGAGATTGGCACAAAAAGTATGGGCAGAGGTATGGATTTTGTGTTTGATATAAGCTGCTTGGTATGGTACATTATTTTGATGGATGTGCTTGGTTTCTGCTTACAATCTTTGACCCATTAATATGGCACAGGGGAGGGTATTATAAGTAATAACTTAGGGGAGGTAAAGTAATGTTTCAGTGTTTGCAGATGACAAAACTATCCAGCCCAATTAATTCCATCCAGGATTCAACATCATTGCAACAGGATGTAAAGTCATGCACCTGGGATGTAAAAATATCCAAGCCACTTATACCCTTCATGGGACAAAACTAGACAAATCCATTATGGAAAAGGACCTTGGAGTCCTTGTAGATAATAAACTTGGCTGTAGCAAGCAATGCCAGTCAGCCACTTCAAGAGTAAATAAGGTCTTGAGCTGTATTAAAAGGGACATAGATTTAAGGCAGGAGGGGTTATTCTTCCACTTTACAGAACGCTGGTAAGGCCCCATCTAGATTATGCCGTATGGTTTTGGTCCCCAATGCTCAAACAGGACATTATTGATTTAGAGAGGGAACAGAGAAGGGCAACTAAGCTGGTAACAGGTATGGAAAATCTTAGCTATGAGGAAAGACTCACTCACCCCGGTGCTCTTGTGGCCGGTGGGGAGGAACACCACGATGATCTGCTCCTCTTCCTTGCCAGGTTCCCTATGGTGCATGCGGCACGCACTTCCGTGTATTGTTGTGTCGTGATCGTCATGATGTCATCGCAATGTGGCAAAATTCAAATATTTAAAGGGGCTCTGTGCACAAACTAGTTAACCGTTAGGTTAGTTCCTGGTTGCTATTCTGATCCTGTTTGATTCCTGTTTTGACCCTTGCCTGCCAGACTATTCTGAACTCTGCCAAATCTGACCCATGCCTGCCTGACTACTCTGAACTCTGATTATCCTGACCTGACCCATGCCTGCCTGCCTATTCTGATTCTACCTATATTTACCCTTGCCTGTCTGACTATCCTTGAACGCTGCCTGCACCGACCCGGCCTGTCTGACTTTTCTTGAATTCTGCCCACACCGAACCACTGCCTGTCTGACCCTTCTTGAACTCTGCTGGCACCGACCCTGGGTTCTCTGACTACGCCTTTGTCTATTCCAAGTACTGTGCCTTCCGTCCAAAGATTTTATAACAACCGTGCCCCATTGCTCGTTCAGAACCTTTGCTTGGCTCCTCTCTTATTAAGACCTGGCGGCATCCAATTAGCGTGGGGCTCTTCCCAAAGTGAAAGGCGGCTGCTACAGGCAGAAGCAGAGCCGAGACCAGGGAGCCTAGCACCTGTTCTGGATTTTGGGAGCCAGGCACATAAGTGTAATTGCATCAGAATATAGTTTTCCTTGGCAAACTAAACAGAATTCTGCATCTGGAAAACCCGCACATATGAAAACCATCAGTCCACATGTGTTAACTATATTGCAAAATATGTTATCCTTCCTTATCTTTTAATATGTTTCAAGCCTGGTTTCCCGAATAAGCCATTTTAGCCCCCCCCCCTTAAGCCATTTCCAGTCTTTGAGTTTACCTCAAAAATAGTGAGTCCTTCCCAGCTGAATTATGTTTATTTTACCCTTTATTTCTGCCAGGGGCGATCCTGGCCCCTCCGTTGCCTGAGGCAGCAGAAGTTGCTGCCCCCCCTCCCCCGGAAATTAGCTCTTAAAGTACCAGGAGCAGCATTTTTGCTGCCCCTGGTACCTAGTGTGGCGCTGCCGCCTGATGCGACAGCCTCAACTTGCCTCATTGGCGAAGCACCCTTGATTTCTGCTCAACTCCACAACAAACAGCTTGTCTAAATTACTGTCCTATTTCACGCTTTTCATTCAGATATTTATTAAGCTATGGTTACATAGAAATAGTTGTTTGTTAAACATAGCAATATAAATTCTCTCAAATCAATATAATATTGAAGTAATATTTTCCATGAAACAAAATACTAACAATGCTTTTATGATGAAGAGCATAATGGGACAACATCAGTAAAAGTAGACCTCGCATTAGTAACGTATGGGCACTTCTGATCTACCCTGTGAGTGCTTCAGGCAAGATACATTGAAAATTTTAAATATAACCATCCCAATCCCACCCTCAAGGTGGTGCTACACTACCAGGTTTAAAGGAACAGTTCAGCAGAGTATGATGCATAAAAACATCACTGCTTTCCAGGCATATAGATAATGAACTATACACAGAGTACAGTTAACCAATGTATCCCTTATTTCATGTGTACTTTTTGTTACCAACCATGTCAAAGGCCGCTGATGCAAAACTGCAGTTCTCTGTATTCCAGTTGTAGCCTCCTATACACTAAAAGTTTTTAGGATTTATTTTAGGGATGCGAGGAATCCACTATTTGGGATTCGGCCAAATCCCTGAATCCTTCATAAAAGATTCGGACGAATACCGAACCAATACAAAACCTAATTTGCATATGCAACTAAGGGGCAACGATTCTGGCGAATCCTGGATTCGGTGCATCTCTAATTTATTTGTATAGTACAGACAATTGTGTCAGTCTGACCAGAAGCCAACTGATCTACTACTAGGTTTCTGGGCCGTCAGAAGAAGTGAAGTCTTAATGAAACATTGGTGTTTAACTTTGTAAAGCAGTTCATACATGGGCACAGGAAGAGTCGACAACTTATCTGCCGGTGTATGGTGCCTCTCCAATGTCCTCCCTCCTTCAGAGCAAGGACTGCATCAGCACATTCCTCTCGACTCTCCCGACAGCCTGCATCAGCGGCCATTATGATGAGCTCAGTATGGCCCAGCACATAGGTCACCATATCATTCAAAGTTCCATTTGTTTGGGGACCTTGCCAGACAAGCAGATCTTTAGGTGTATGGCAGCAAATCAAACCAATGTGACACCAGGGCACCCATACGCCAATACTATTTTCCAGTGGTGTAACTAGATGTTGCTGGGCCCCACAGCAAATTAATTTTAGGGCCCCCAACATATCCAGTGTTTGTCCTGTTTTACCAATATATGTTCAAATTGCTCATCAATGAGAGCCTCATGGAGCCCCCTGTACCTCCTGGGCCCCCCTGCAGCGCAGGGTCTGCTTCCTCTGTAGTTACGCCCCTGCTATTTTCTGCTGTGTAATAATATCGGGTGTCACTGTTCAGTATCAATATGTGCCTGTTCAGTAGCCAGACCGGTCGTGGATGGAAATGTATGTTTTAACAAATGTTTAAAGCACATACTTTTAACAAAGTGGCCTCTGTTAACCTTAACCATTACTCTTGCAAAGCTTCTACTTTCATCACAGATATATACAGATTATCTATTAGCAATTTACATAGATTGCTAGCCAGCCAAGCTAATTAACATTTTTTTAAAGGTAAGTTACATAGTAACATAGTAAGTTAGGTTGAAAAAAGACACATGTCCATCAAGTTAATTAACATTTAAAGTGGACCTGTCACCCCAACATAAAAATCTGTATAATAAAAGTCCCTTTCAACTTAAACATGAAATCCAATTTACATTTTTTATTAAAGCATTCATAGCTGCTGTAAGCTCATTTAAAAATCTCAGCTGTCAATCAAATATTGTTTGCCTCTCCTCTATGCCATAGGCTCAGACTATGGGTTATCCCATGTAACGGGATATAGATTCTTGCCCAGAATTCCTTCTGCTTCGCATACGAATAAGGAAAATGTCTCTAACCAAAATGTTTTTTTTTTCTTTGTGACTACTTTTGCAAAATAATTGAAATTAAAACAATCATGAAATGCAAATATATAGACAATTTACATTAAAGGAACACATGGCTAAACTTCAGATTTATTATGTGGTGGAGAAAATTTGCCAGGCTTTGCCATCTTGAGGGACTGCCATTAGAACCTATTGACAGGACTGGAGCGGTATAAAACAACGGAGCATTAAATTTGGCATTCATGCAGCATCAAATAAAACACACCACTTTTCTCTGTGCCAGTAATTGCCTGTAATCTCCTGAGCTGTGTGTGTAGCTCCCTGTGTAGCTCTGGCAACTCTTTCTTTTCTTCTCTAGGTTTTCCTTTTGTTTTTCCCTCGAGTTCTCCAGTCAGTTGCTACTTGTTGCACATATAACACAAATAGTTGTGTAGTGTGTGACTAAGCATTGAAAGTGTCTGATTCATTAAAGGAGAAGGAAACCCCCAGGGCGCTAAACCCCTCCCCCCCTCCCCTGTGCTGCCCCCCCTCCCTCCTCCCCCCTGGCCTACCTGTCCCCCTGGGCAAATGCCCCTAACTTTTTACTCACCCCTCTGCGCAGGTCCTGTCCACGGAGTACGCAGTCGCGTCGCAGTCGCCCAGTTGCGCATGCGCAGTAGAGCCGTACCGGTACCTGTTCCTACTGCGCATGCGCCAGAAAACGCCGATCAGAGCAGGAAGAAGACGCTCGTGGGAGAAGATGGCGACTGCGTACTCCGTGGACAGGACCTGCGCAGAGGGGTGAGTAAAAAGTTAGGGGCATTTGCCCAGGGGGACAGGTAGGCCAGGGGGGAGGAGGGAGGGGGGGCAGCACAGGGGAGGGGGGGAGGGGTTTAGCGCCCTGGGGGTTTCCTTCTCCTTTAAGGAGACAGCCAGTGTACACTCTGCCCCCTGCACTCACTGCTAGTGGCAGCTTAACCCTTTCAGCTCCTCCACTCCTGATAACTCCCCGCTAGCTATTTGTATACTGCAACCACTTGCTCCTTGCTACAGGGACCTCATTGTGTTCCTAACACTAACCAAAAGTTCTGTCCAACTCTAACACTATCAGAGCCAGGTCAAGCCTATTGGGTACCCTAGGCAACCCGGCCATCCACCTTTCACCCTCCTGAGCATGTTCACATGGGGGTGCCAGAGAGTGCAATCTGCAGTATGGGGAAGAGGGCCCGGACTAGGAGTAAGCAGATGGAAGTGGTATGTACCCTAGGCATGTGCCTCTTCTACCTACCCCGAGTTCCGGCCCTGAACACTAGAATGTTGGGTACCTCCATTTTGTATCATCTTCATTTGGAACAGCTAACTGCACCAAATTTACACACCTGTTTGGGTTGACACATGTTATTTGCCAAATGTTATGTCTCGGATGGACAGGCATCAGTCACTCCACATATACTTCAGGCACTTCCCTCCCTTGGATGGTATTCTCACAGGTACAGCATTCGCAACAACTTGGGGGTAGTACTCACTTATTGGCAGGGCCATCATCATAAAACACAGGGTCCTGTATAGCAAACTTTTCCCGGGCCCTGCCCACCTCCACCCAGACCTACGCACTCCCACAACACAGTAAAAAAAGTCACACAGACAAGAGTGCTAAAAACCCATTGGTGGCCAGGGTACCCCATTACAAGTTAAAATAAAATTGGTGGTAAGGGCCCCCCCATACAAGTTAAAAAACATTATTGGTGGCCACCCCCCCTATAAGTTAAAAAAAACATTGATGTTGAGGGACCCTATAGAAGATTAAAAAGAAACATTGGTGGCCAGAGGCCTCATATTAAAGTTTAAAAAAACAACATTGGTGGTCAGGACCCCCTACAAGTTAAAAAAAAAATGGTGGTCAGTGGCCCCATAGAAGCTTAAAAAAATATTGGTGATGAGGGGTTTATTTAAAAAAAAAAAAAAGTTTTCAGTGGAACTTACTTTTAAAGTTTGGCGTGTGAACTTCTTTGTGGATGGCAGCTGCTTCGGCCTTGGCTATGCTTTAACTCAAGGGGGGCCCATAGTGTTCCCCAACCAGTGACTCATGAACAAATCTTGCTCTCCAACCCTTTGTATGTTGCTCCCAGTGGCATCAAAGCAGGTGCTTATTTTTTAATTCTTGGTCTGAAGGCAAGTATTGGTTGTATAAAAACCAGAGCCTCCTGTTGGTAGCCAGTCAAAATAGCCAATCACAGCCCTTATTTGGCACCCCCTGGAATTATTTTCATGTCTGTGTTGCTCCTCGATTCTTTTTACGTGTGAATGAGGGCCACAGGTAAAAAAGTTTGCGGACCCCCATCTGAGCCTAACCTCTTGAGTACCTACACTGGCCTTCTGGTCTCCGCGTTGGAACCTTTGGTTGCTCTACTAACTACCCTGTTCTCTCATTTCACTCCTAGAGGGATCTACCTCCACCTTAAGGCTCTTCTGGCACCAACCACCTCCTCCTGCAAGTGGAGATTGACAGACTAAGCACTTGGTGACTTTATTTTTTATAGACTAGGGAATCCTGACACCCCCTGGCCAACTACTGAACCTTCCAAGTGTAAAAGAGGACCAGCACCTGTATAAGTAATAATAATTTCCCTGTTACTGAAGAACATACTATTCGCATTTCTATTCTACACATACTATTACCTTTCTCAGGGTTCCCAGATTAAGTTTTGGAGTTACAAAGGCAAATAAACAAGTTCAAATAAACTTGCACTAGAACTGGGAAAAGTAAATTACCAGTGTTAATGCCAACTAACAATGCCCCAAAAGAGGACCTAGAAAAGAAAGACATTTCTAAAAACCAAATTTTGTTTGTGTAGCACAGGAAGCAATGCAAGATAAGACCATCCCCCATTCAGCCCCTTAAAAACAGCGGTAGATGTTGAATGATTTCATTATGAACTTTACATGATCCCCTTTCACAAAGGACAAGAAACCTTTGCCTATTGGTCTCCAAATTTGGCTAAAATAGTAGAATTTCTTCACTGGGGAGCCACCCTATCAAGTAAATACATATTGTATTTTTTTGCAGCTGAATATCCAACTTTTCATAATTACTGGAATTAGCAGCCCTGACATCATTCAAGGGCAATGTTTGTGAATTCTGATTTGTATTTCTGATATATTAATGACAGGAAACAAAGGAAGGGGAGGTGGAAATGAATGGAAAATGGGACACAGATTAGAATGCTGATATACTAAGTTGATTTTTTTTCTTATGACCAATCATTAACTATGACCTCTCATGTTGCTATGTGTAATAATATGTGTTAATTTGTCATAAAACTGTTCCTTCAAATTCCTTCTATCACCCAAATGATCATAGAAAGGAATGTCTGTTTGCCTGAAGCTATTTCTGCTTTTTGATGAGCTATGGAATATGAATGCCAAGGGGTTAACCATCTACAAACAAGAAGCAGGCACTGCTTGCTTCCATACAAAATCCAGACCCGCCCCTCCCCTTTCTACAACATTTCCTATTTTCGTTTAAGATCTAGTAAGTTAAATAGACCTAGGAGTTGCTGGGGATGTTCTTTCTGCGCAAAAACTGAGGCTTAAAAATCAGCAACACAGTGAAGCAGGAATAGGAGAACTCTGGAATCTGAAACATGAATATAAAGTTTGTCATCACTCTTCTTATTCTTTCTCTTGCTACAATTGTCATTTTGGTATCGGTTTTGTTGTTGGGATCCAGACAGAAATCATGCGGCCATGGAAATTCAGCATCTCCACAATTAAAACATAATGACCAAAGTTTAGTCTTTGCAGATTTGACACCTGAAGAGCTCACTGAAGCCAAGGAGTACCTCAAGAAAAAATTCACTGTGGAGGACATTTCCAAAGCTGACCCTAATTCCAACTGCATTTATTCAGTGGTACTTCAGCTTCCTCGTAAGAAAGATGTACTCTTATATCTGGACAAGAAAGGACCCAAACCTGCAAGAGAAGCTCTGGCTGTTGTTTATTTTGGAAACCAGGAGACACCCGAAGTTAAAGAATATGTGATTGGACCTCTTCCTAATCCTTCATACTGCAACGATATTACACTGAAAAAATATAATAGGCCGATTGCTTATTACCGTAGGCCAGTCACCAGCAAAGAGTATGTGCAGGTAGATAAGTATGTAACTACTAAGGAATTTCCTAAAGCCATGAGCTTCCTTAATGAAGTATTAGGTTATGATGGAACTGACAGTGACTATTTTGGTGTTCTGACAAGTGCACCACGGGGTCTTAAGTCTGGTGATCGAAGTACTTGGTTTGGCATATTCTTTAACACTCAAGGCAGTGGTTTTTATATACACCCTACAGGACTAGAACTCTTGGTAAATCACAAGCAGCTAGATGTGAACCAATGGAGTACTGAAAAGGTCTTCTACAATGGTAAATATTTTGAGAATCTGAATGAATTAGAGGTGCAATACAAACAGGGAAGGGTGAAAGTAGTAAAAATTAAAAGGCCCCAGCCTCATGAAGACTTTGGCTCTCTGAAACCAGCAAAGAGCACAGTTACGGATATACCGATGCAGTTTGAGCCACAAGGGCCTCGTTACAGCGTCAAGAACAATCAAGTATTATTTCAGCATTGGAGTATTGCCTTTGGGAATAATGCAAACTCAGGTCCTAGGCTTTACGATCTGAGATTTAAAGGAGAAAGGATTGTATATGAACTTAGCATCCAAGAAGCAATCTCGGTTTATGGTTCTAATGGACCGACTGGAATGGTAACAAGATACATGGATGGATACTTTGGAATTGGTCGTTTTGTTTATCATCTGGTTCGGGGCATAGACTGTCCCTATTTTGCTACCTATGTAGACACTCATTATCTACTTGATTCAGATACATATGTCCGTAACAAGGATTCCATTTGCATATTTGAACTTAATTCAGGTCTTCCTTTAAGGCGTCACTCATCTGCATTAGGTTCTTTCTACTATGGTGGATTGGCCAACACTGTTCTGGTGATTAGGTCCATTGCCACACTGGGCAACTATGATTATGTGTTTGATTTTATGTTTTATCAAAATGGAGCAATTGAGACCAAAGTCCATGCCACAGGGTATATAAGTTCATCATTTTACATGGAAGGAGGAAACAACTATGGAAACCGAGTGGGGCCTCACACTCTGGGGACTATCCACACACACTTCATCAATTACAAAGTGGATCTGGATGTTGGAGGTGAGTAACTAGCTACTTACTAACTTGAGAGATATATCATTTTATGTGACCGTATTTTGGTTAGAAAAAAAGCGATTTTAAAAGAAAAATGCTAACGATTATACTCTAAGATTGTCTTACAGCTTGGTCATAAATATCCCTAGAATGATAGACCTCAGGATCTGAGGAACTGCCTTTTGTAGCCAGGAAGGAATCGGCAAAATTGTGTCCCTTGGTGCTTAGTTACAGAGCACTTGTGTCTGCAGTGCATTTATGGGAGAAACAGCAATATGAATGCTGGGGGGGGGTAAAGCAGCTAAATCAAGCAGTGGAGCCGAGTGGTTAAAAGCTGGTGCCTAGGCGAATTCCCGACCCAAATTCGGTATTGCCCTGCACTTTCTGTGAAAGGACGTTCCACTACAAGTAAATGTATCATAAGTAATTTTAGTATTATGTTTATAGGTTGATTCTATATCAGGGTATGATACAATTTCTTGCCTAAAACTGCAAAGTATAGCATCCACACACAATAAAATGCATCTTTGTTTCAGCATGTATAAATGCACAACTTGGGGAGTCACATTGGAGATCTCAGAGTCAAAGTGAGCTTTGGCACTCAAGGCAAAGGTGGTAACACAATAATGGACAGAAGAGCTTCACTTTTTATTAGATTTGGAAAATAAAATCGTTAAATCACAGGTCAAAATAATTGCTTCCCTTATTTTCCCATAATGTTTGCCTACCCCTAGTTTTAGCCCTTGGTGATCTTATCAGGTTGGCCAACCTAAAGACTGGGTACTTTAATTATTATGTTTTTAGTAATAGCCACCCTATGATGTATAAGAGCTCTTGTCCTGCTGACAGGAAAATAGGAGAAAGTTTTAATAACAGCAAAGATCATTCTGCTATGACTACATGCTGAGACCAATATGGCAGTCATTAGTAGAAGCGTGTGATAACCTTGCATTTGTTGCATCGATGTGGGCAATGTAAAAAGTTATGCAATAGTAATTAAATACTCTCAAACATTGCAAGGAATACAGTAAAATTCTTGAGATCTTCTTATTCAAGTCGATGTAAATACTAATGCTTGTAGGTTCACCCAAATATTGATAACTAAAATGTCCAGCAATCTCCAGCATATTAACTGCTAAACTAAGCAGGTGGTTTTGTTGGAAGTAAACACTATATGCTGTGTTTTACCTCTGACAAGAAGAGTTATTTATGACCATTTGGGCAGTGTGCAAAGGACATGGCTGGCCTTCACTGTGAGGATGAATTGCACACCATGCTCTAGATTTTATATTATGTGTTTATGTTAGGTGTAAAGTGCAGTTGCCATTCCCCTGATCAAAAGTGCTGCTAAAATGTACACTAAGGGGCACACTCTTGAACATCTGCCTGAGAGAATCATAAATGACCCTCAGAGTGTGATGAAGTCTAACTGATTTTTTCTTGAAAAAAATATATACCACCCGCCTTCATCTGATCAGACTTTATATTACAGCATGGGAGGACATCAGTGTCGGACTGGGATGCCAGGAGCCCACCAGAAAACTTTACACCGTGGGCCCACTTTCAAAACTATTATTCCTCCTCTCCTCACTGAACCTCTTTATTTTCTTAGTCTTTTATATTTACTGAGTCTATTCTTTCATTATTAAGCATTTTTTACCATAAAGAAATATGGAATGGCCATGAAATTGACCACATAGTTAGAAGCAAACCGGCTCATTGACACCTGGGCTCACTGGGAGTTTTCCTGGTATCCTGGTGGGCCATTTCAACACTGCAGGACATATTTTGTAGCATCCCTCAGAATCAATGCTGTTGTATGACAATGATTATTGGCGGAAACACCCAAAATACACCAGGCAAAGTATGCTGTGTGTTTTTTAATCTTGACAAATAAACATACTACCAGTGTTGCAGAACTCCATCTTCCTCTTCTTTGTTGTATGACAAGATCTTAAGGGTCAGATAGAGTCTTCTCCACAAAATCTAAAAGTCCTAAACCATAATGGGAGTGGCAGCAACCTCAGGAATGGATATTACAAGCAGCACAGTTTTCTACAAGCATTTTCTGAGGTCTTCAAAGCTGTCTGAAGACTAGATTCCATGAGGATGCCACCAATGGGAATCCTACCATCAGCATGAAACCCTGCTCTTCAGACACTGAATTAGTGGAGAGCCCTCTTCCATCTGTAATGGAGTTTGGATGGAGTGAGCTGGGAAGTGCAGTAGTGTTCAAGCTTCTAGTGCATAAAAATATATGTTATAACAGCCATGTCCCAACATTTGCTTTCAGTATCTGATGTTTATTAGACTGGTGCATTGGACAGGTCAAAGCCAATTGCTCATTAGTTGTGATAGGTTACATCATTTCCCAGTGTTTATAAATAAGACCTGTTTGCAGGCAAAATTACAGATAGGTTTTGACACTTTGCAACCTTAGGTGTCACAGAGAGCCAACATATAGTTGGCTAGAAATTGGTTCCATTGTGTGCTTTGGGGGCATAATATAACACTAGAACCTTATAAACCAGTAACAATTGTCTACTACAAGTAACAGCTTTTATACATAGAATGAAATGTGAGCTGCTCAATGGGAAAAACATGGCTTGTTTGCGACTCCTTAGCTAATGGGCCTCAAGGGACACCAAGGCATGTTTTTCCTCTGCACAATCCAAATGATAAAAGATAGAGTTAAGTAACTTGGCATTTTAATTGGTGTTATCTTGACCTCTCACAAACAAATTCAAGTTCTGCACATAGTTGATGACACAATAATATGTAAAAAAATATATGTTAAAATAAATATATTTGTCCTCAGGAATAAACAATTCTGTTGTGGCACATGATATGGAGTTTGAGGCCGTGAAAGTCCCTTGGAGTTCCGAAGGGCAAATACAAAGAACAAGGCTTACCAAGAAAGTACTGGAAAATGAGAATCAGACAGCATTTGGATTGCACTCAAGCATGCCTCGATATATTCAGTTTGCAAGTGACAAGAAAAACAAATGGGAGAATGAACGTTCCTATAGGATCCAGATGGTCAGTTTTGCTGGGGATTTCCTGCCAGAGACCAGTCCTGTCCACAATGCAATGAACTGGGCCAAGTGAGTTGAATGGTGTTTAATGATAAGCAATATATGTTTGGTTTAAACATTGAACCAAAGTAGAAGAATAAAATCTAGGTGATTCCAATAGGAGAATGCCACGATCCAGTAATTTATAGCAACTATTACATGCTAATTTTCCACATTCTAATTGTACTATAGTAGTTATAGTATAGTAGTAAAAGGTTACTCCTGATTGATAATACAGATAACACACACACACACATGCATTTGCCTTATAGTAGGACCTTTCTCAAATTTGTGGTCACTGCAAAACAGTGCAATGACTATCACTGCAATTTTACTATAATATTTTACTTCTATACTTTTATAGGTATAAATTGGCTGTTACTAAGCGCAAGGATGAGGAACCTCAAAGCAGCAGCATCTACAACCAAAATGATCCCTGGTCTCCAACTGTCAAGTTTTCAAGCTTTATTAATAATGAAAACATCAAAGATGAGGTTGGTATCTGTAAATTATCAACTTATTAGTGATTTCCTAGTGCAATTAAAGAACAGGATTTTTATTGAAGAAATTAAAGTGTATCCAGTTCCATGCATATTCTGCCTCCTTCCATACATTTCTCCCAGGAATCACAACTTCTGTGTTTCCTCCATCCCAATACACAACCTACTGACATTTAACTACTGATTTTAAGAACACTGACAGTGTTTAATTACTAGAAATGCATCTAAACTTACAGAGGCGTAACTAGAGGGGGCGGGACGTGCAGCCGGGCCCCGCCCCCCTCCGTACGGCCGGAAACGCCCGCAGAACTGAGTGGTGCGCGAGCTGCTGGGGGGGCCCTGAGGGGGTGCGGGCCCTGGCCCGCTCGCACCCCCTGCTCCCCCGGTAGTTCCGCCACTGTAAACTTAGATTAACCCACTTTTCCTTCACCTTCATAAAGAGGAACTTCCAGTATTTTGCTCCATTCAATTATGCATAACATACTTATACTTCTTTTCTGTTTGCAGTTAATGCCCTCTTGTCACCTACACCATTCTAAAGTGAAAGTTGGATAATGGCGTTGCAATAAATACTTTATAATCTTATTGTACATACTAAGGTCTTTCTGTCCTTGGAATACTTTTTGTATGTGGATAGGGAAATGCCTACAGTGGCAGTTTATATCTATAGACTTGGGTATAGCATTTTGTTCTGGAACTAGAGTTGAAGACAATGTACCTGAGTTTGCAGATGACCCAACAAAAAACAATTTAGAATTTTATTCATTAGCTGAATCAGTTCTCTCTATAAAATCTGTTATATAGAGACTGACTGAGCTAGAAGCCCTTCTCCTGCTCCTTGCTCTTGTAGAATGGGATCATTTTGGGAGCTACATCATCTGTTTTGGGAGATAGCTGCTTAGCATTTGTAGCCATACTGTTCTTGCCAAAAATCAACCATCTTCCAGGGCAGGCTCAAGATTAGACTCTTGGTTGGACTGACCTGCAGGAGTACTAGGAAGACTTTTTGTGAGTCCCACTAGAAATGTAGATCTGGCACATTGTCTGGAGACTTCAAAGGATGGCAACTAATTTTGGAAGTTTTAATATGATAGATCATCTTCCCAAGGGTGTTGGCGCCATTGAGATAGGCTAGATAGATAACACTGTGCTACCAAGGAGATCAATTTCAAGAAGAAGGGTCAACAAAGGGGTGTTAGTAGCTTATATTAATTAGATACAATCAGAGCAGCTGATTTCATGATAGATTCATGATATGAACACTTTGCATAATATATAAGGGGATTAGACAGTTTCAGAAAAGGGTTGGATGACTTTAATTAGGTGAGAAAATACTAAATACTGCTATTGGTATTCATTTGGAGACAGACTGTAACAGAGTAAGAAGGGACTTCTCCAGCTCTGCAGAAATTGGGCAAGATTCATACTGTTTCAGTCAATGTTTTAAAAAAAGAGGAACAAAAACTGTTTTCTATGTAAAGTATGATTCAGATTGGCATGGAGTGTGGTATATCTGTCTTGCTGGAAGCTGCAGAAAAAGGAGTCAATGCACTCTGTAATTGGTGGGAGAAATTGCTCTTTAAGCCACTAATGCCAGAATTATGTCATGAAGGAACACAAGACTGACTGTATAATCTTTGCTCTTTGCTTTTTATCTAATAGGATTTGGTAGCTTGGATCACAGCTGGGTTCTTACACATACCACACGCTGAAGACATCCCCAACACAGTGACAGCAGGAAATGGGGTTGGCTTCTTTCTCCGGCCCTACAATTACTTTAACGAAGACCCATCAGTGCATTCACACGATGCCGTCTACTTCCAACCTCATGAAAGCTACAATTCATGTAGCACCAACCCACTTGCTTGTCTAAGAGACACTGCGGCATGTGCCCCCCAACTACCCGAGTTTTCCTATAATGGGTTTGATAATACCTTTGTTGCAATATAATTACACTGGCTTTAATAACCCACACAACTACTAGCACATGGATCTTGTTTTTTCCAACACAAAAAAAAGTTCTAAAATCTCCTTCATAATCCCACTTGGTCCCAACCACATGTTTCCCTTTTCCTTATACAGGTATGGGATCCATTATCCGGGAACTCGTTATTCAGAAACGCCAATTACAGATATGCTCCATTTTATCCAAATAATCCAAATTTTTAAAAAAGATTTCCTTTTTCACTGTAATAATAAAACAGTACCTAGTTGATCTAAACTAAGGTATAATTAATCCTTATTTGAGGCAAAAACAGCATATTGGATTTATTTAATATTTACATGATTTTATAGTAGACTTAAGGTATGACGAATCAAATTACGGAAAGATCCAGGTCCCGAGCATTTTGGATAACAGGTCCTATGCTTGTACCTTAAATCTAGTTCCAAAAGAAAAGTGGAAGGAGGCAGATGAAGGTTTGGGTTGACCTGAAACTCAAGGTGACCTGGGGATTGACCATCGGTTGGGCGGTTCAGATTGAGATTTGGCCAACCATTGTGGGTTAGGGTTGGGTGCCCGTCAAACTGGGTAAGTAAACTCCTCCACTGCTCCCAAAGATCCCCCTGTCTTGAAATCAGAGGCGCACACAGAAGTAATGTACAGAGTGAGAAGAAATGTGTAGGGGTTGGGTGCAGGTCTTACAATAGCAACATTTTGCAGGTTAGGAACGGGTGGGTAGTGGGTTGAATTTTGTGAGACCCACACATCACTAAGGGGGAGCCTAGCTTTTGGCACCCCAATGATACTTCCTTTCCTCCTCCTTTAAATGAATTTCATGACCCAGGTTATCTACATGGTCCATATGCAACTCAAATTAAGGTGGCAAATTTGGCAAATGTTACTGGGCAGAGACAAATTATCTACATGCTCACTAGATTATTGCTAAAGCCCCACCAGTACTTGGGGGTCAGGACTTGTGTTTTAAATCATTAAAAAAAGTGGTGTCTATCATTGGTGTTTGCCAGATCATCGTATCAGTTGCAGTTCACAATCTTTTTTCTCTACTACTACACGCACACACATAGGTACTAAGATTGTTTAGGAGCCAATTACAAGCACATATTTCAGTATGTTGCATGAGTCTCTTAATATCCTTCACTCTGAGTCTCTTAATTTCCTTCACTCTTATTTCCAGGCTTAGACTGTAAGAGAAAAATGATTTAAACTTGCTACATGTGAATATTAATGCTTTATGAACATAAAAATAATGATTAAAGTAACTACCACCTCTAGGTTGTGCCCCTTTACCATGACAAGCTCATGACAAGTTTCTTTCAGATTTTTTATATCACAACTTGGGTGCTGGAAAATCAACTCCAAGCAATGTGTTACCATAACACAACTAATAAATAATGAGACAGCCCATAAAGACTTTAAATGCCACAAACCTTGATGCCACATGTATTATAACATGCACAGCCTGTATCAATACCATACTTTATGCCACTGTTGCAGTGGAAGGTTATTAATCATTGCCTACTGTACTTGTACAATTTATAAACTACCCTGCCACACATTGTAACATATTAGAATTAGAATTATTGAATTTAATAAAATATAGTTTAATTCAACTGATTAAACAGCAGCAATAAATATTAATGATTATATTTTGCCTTTAGTGATTACCCTTATTTACTTTGGGTAAGTTGGAGCCACATAAAATAATATGATGATAAAAGACTGAAAATGATCTACTCTAGTTTGGCCTCAATCAGAATAAATTGACTGGCTTTCCTGTGGTTTAGGAACAAATAACATAATCCAGAAACAAAATGTAATATTTCCTAAGAAAAACATAAGGGTTCCTGGCAATGGAAGAATACCAGGGATTTGATTGAACACAGACCTAGATTTGAGAAGGATAAAAAATCTAGTTTTGGAGCACGTATCAGGGAAGGATAACAAGTTGTGTTTGAAGAACATACAAAGACCTTATTTCACATTTAAAACATTTTGTTTTTATTGCTTTCTAAAATATCGCATTTAAGAGTCATAAGAAAGAAAGACCAGGCGGTTGAAGGAAAGAAGAAAGGAGACCTGGAGGGTGTTACAGCTAGGGAAGTAACCCTATTCAAAAGGTCACATTGATAATTATGCAATTTAGTTATTACATAGTCTCATAGCGCCATAAAGTAGGAGATTCATGATCAGTATGTTACTATTATAATTAAGATAACCTTTAAAATATTTTTGAAGAATTTTGGGGGATTTTATGTGTTGCATTAAAATTATGTTTCATACCAATTGCACAGTTGGAGTTGCAGATTCTAACCATAACTAAATAATATATTAGGAATAAGAACTGTACAGATTCTAGACTCATGTTCAACAAAATAGAGTATTCAGAGTTGTCTGTAAACTCTCACTTGGAATTTTTTGTGGAAAATCTGCCACTTCTTGCTGTCGATCTTCTGGCAAATGAACCGCATCTGGACCAAAGTAAGAGGAGAATGATACATGAAAGGCCCATATGCACCAGGTATGTACAGTAAATTGCCCAGTGCAGATTAGAATGAGAATGGGCAGTAAGGGTATATGTCTAACAAAAAACGGAATGACAAGAATTGACTTTGTAAAATAAATAAATAAATCAAGTTGTAAGCTACAGTCCATGACTACATACAGTTGAAAGCAAAAGTTTGAACACCCCAGCCAAATTCACATTGTAAGTTCATTTTGAAAAGTAGGAAACAACTACTGCAGGAATCAATGTGTTAATAAATAATATATTTGCAAATGTTAATGCACAGTTACATTTAATTCACCACCAACTAAAATAATAGTGGCACAGATCACGGCTTCAGAACCACAACCACAGAACACCACAGCTTGAGAGTCATTGTAGTCTTGTTGTAGAGATATTTGTCCATTCTTCCTTGCAGATCATTTCTAATTCCGAAATCTTCTTGGGCAAAATATATATTTAATATCTACAAGCAGTCTGTGTCGGTCAGCGCTAAACAAAAGCTTAGGGAATAAGATGTAGCAAGAAGACAATCCAAGTGTAGTGAGTTTTCCAATTATTGTAATTCAACAATTGCCCACTATTACCACACTGTGTACATTATACTTTATATGGATCACCTTAGGTGTGCTTATGGGTGGGTACTCATTTCATATCTACTGACAGATATACCCATACATTGTACATCTGTAGACTGGCATGGGGTACGGGCACTAAAAGCTATTAGACTAATGTCACATGGAGAATGCGTCACTGAGGTCTACTGGTGACAGCTACATGTGTTTTCAGGAGATGCATCTCCCATAGATTAATATGTAAAAGTAATTGTAAAAAATTGTAAAAAAATTATTTGTGCTCCTTGGAGAAAGCAAATAGAGTGTTATAAAATAACTTATAACTCTGCTTAGACCAGAGGTGTCCAAACTTTTTGCAACAAGGGCCAGATTTGGGGAGGTGAAAATGTGTGGGGGCCGACCATTCAGTCTGACATTCTTTGAACCATTATTATCATTTAACTCATTTAAACAAGGAATTGTGTAGCCGTATGGAGTAATATTTGGGCACATTACTGAAATGATCTGCCACTTGGTCTATACTGGCACGTCAGTACCTTTATTGACACCTTCAGCCCTAAAGTAGTATGCGAGATCGGCGCGTACATGTCTATTGCAAACACCTTCAGCACACAGGCTGCAGTATACTCCAAGTGGTAGATCATTAAACTAATTTGCCCAAATATTACTGCCAAGGCTATGCGATTCCTGATCACAATATACTTGCGGGCCGCATTATTATTAATTTCATGATGGAGGCTAAGGGGCCGGTGTAAATTTGAAAACGGGCCGCAATTGGCCCCGGGCCTGACTTTGGACATGCCTGGCTTAGACCTTTACTTCACAGAAAAGACCCCTGTCACATCTGACATGGTGGAAAGATGAATGTATCTTTTTTTAGTTTGATCAATATAGTTTCTCAAAAATTTTCATTATTAATTAATTTCATTATTTTTATATTATTTTATTGTTGTGTGCTTCTAGATAGCTTGAAAAAGAGGTGTGTTAGGCTCGAAACATTGCAAATGCTGCCCTGCTGTTTGTGAATAAAGGCATTTTTATCTTTATTCTGGAGTGCTGCCCATTTCGATTTGTGCTTCTAGATAAAACAATATCTTATTTACTTTCTTTTTTTTTTCTGTAAGAATAGTGCAACATAATTGCCCATATGAAGAACTAATTCATTCCTTTCTTGGAAGCTTTCTGGTTTTAGCATAGCTAAAATAAAGGTGAATATTGTCCTTATACACTGGCTACTATACTGACATTGGTTTGTGTAATAATCTTTGGGACAGGGAACACAAACCTGACCTGTACCTCTCATTCACAGCATGGAAATATGAGAAACCACAGAGGGAGTAAGAAAAGTGCAAGAGAAGACAGCTCTGTGTTTTCAGTTTTGGATCCAGAAAAGTTCAATCAGGTTGTTTAGCTTGCTTTAGTTTTATTTGGAAATCAAGAAGAACCCAATATTACAGAATTTGTGATGGGACCTCTACCAAACCCACAATATCACAAAGATATTACACTATAGATGTACAAAGTCAAACTGCCGTATTATAGAAGGCCTGTGATTGGGAAGGAATATGTTGATGCTTACAATTTGGTTTATAAGAAAGAATTTGCTAATGCACATAATTTCCTCTGGGAGGTTTTTGGTCGGACAAACATTATTGCCCTTACAACTGTCCCAAAAGGTTTCAAATCAGGAGACAGGAGTACTTGGTTCATATTATTTCAAAATACAAGTGGAAGTTGTTTTTCTGTACACCCAGTTGGTTTGTTGACCACAAGAGCATAGATTCCACAAAGCGGAAAATGGGCAGTACTATGCTAACATGGCTGATCTAGAACAACAATACTATATGTATAAAGTTACAGTTATTAATATGAATAGTCAACAACAAGAAGATGACACTGGTTCTATGAAGACTAACGAGTCTGTTTTGCCAGGGTTCACCATTACAGTATCAGCCTCTTGGCACAAGATTTACCATTAACAAAAACCATGTCACTTTTTTTTCTGGACTGGAGCTTTGCTTTTAGGATGAATGTAAATACTCGCTTGCTGCTTTTCGACATTCAGTTTTCCAATGAATGTATTATCTATGAACTGAGTACTCAAGAAGCCATTGCAGTGTATGGTTCTAATTCTCCTGGTGGTATGATCACTAGATACATTGACGGAAGCTTTGGAATTGGAAGATTCTCATTTGAGCTGGTAAGGGGTGTTAAATGCCCTTACCAAGCCACTTATGTAGATTTTCACTATCTGATGGAATCTCAGACCCCTGAGACTACCAAAAACACCATATGTATTTGTGAGTGAAACTCCTGAATACCTGTTAGACACCATTATTCTAATATGCACCACATGTATTATGTCGGATTTACCAGTACTGTCCATGTGATCAGAACTAAATCTACTATAATTAACTATGATTACGTTTAGGATTTTGTCTTTTACAAAAATGAGGTCATTAATGATGCATACCACTGGATACATTTGCTATTCATTCTTTGGATGTAGGAGGTAAGACTGGGTTGTATTTCTTTGGTTTTTTTCATTGCTATACAAGAAAATATGTCTTCCATAAAAAGTTAACTGTCTCATGATTACAGATCAGTAAATCAAAAAGGTTAATTGGATAAAAAATATTTCACTAGAAACAATGAGCGAAAAAGAGAACTCTTGTCCATGTGGTCATAGCTGGAAATATCCATTTTGTAATAATTATATAACATAATCGTTGGTATACATCATTCTCACTACTTTTATTTGTAATTAGATTTGGCTTGCCTTCTTTTTGATCACCACACACACAGGACGTTCCCAGACATCTCCAGCAGGTAGGCTTAAACCTAATTTAAATTAATTGCAAATGTAAATTTAACCACAGAATAACTGATTGCACTGGTATGCACTCCCTTTTATATGCCATAGCTAAATAATCGCTGGTGCAGTTTGATGTTAAAATGAATGTGTTCTATGCCTATAACAATTGCAAAGGACAGGGGACAGATATCAAGCAATCCTTTTCCCCTTGATGTTGGACTACAAATTCCAAAAGGTGCACTGGGGAATCTGGGGCCCACCAGAGAGCACAACCCCAAAGGGCGATGCCCCAGTTGAATTCTTGGAACAGTGACTTTCTGCAACTTGAAGGAATAAAAGCAATAAGGGAGAAGGTAGGCTCACATTGTATTGGGTGACTGTGCATCTTGGTAAAAAGGGTTCACCAGACCAAACCAGGGCCCACAAGGATTCTACCTGTATACCAGTAGGACATTTCAATCCCTTAACCCCTAGCATGCTTTAGGCCTTGATGAAATTGTGAGGTATGCTGGAAGTTATAGTCCAGCAACATTTAGATGTATCAAAACTTCTATATAGGTTTATATCCTTTTATATTGTCTTCATATTCCCTCTTTTCCTTCCAGAAATCATAAATTATTTAATGACTCAACATATGAAGTTTAATCCTGTAAATGTGCCAAGATAATGAGACAAAGTGGTTTGGGAGGTGATCACAAATAAAAACCAGGCTGCCTTTGAGCAGAATGCCAGGATGCCCTGTTATGTTCACTTCTCTAGCAACATCACCAATACATGGGGACACCAACGTTCTTACAGCATACAGCTATTTAGTTTTCCTGGGGAATTTTTGCCAGAGGAAAGTCCTGTTGATGAGGCTATGGGGTCGGCCAGAAAAGAGGAAAATATTTTTTGTACCGCTGAAAATAAGAGGAAATTGCTAAATATTTAATTAGCTGTCCATGAGAGGAAACTGATGGACAACTTTATGCAGTCAGCTTTGCCATTTGAATTATTTATAATATTGTGTGCAGGCACCTAGTACACAGAAAAATGCTGGTTAC
Organism: Xenopus laevis; assembly: GCF_017654675.1. NCBI lineage: Eukaryota > Metazoa > Chordata > Amphibia > Anura > Pipidae > Xenopus > Xenopus laevis. The sequence continues at coordinate 30,635,579 of NC_054388.1, forward strand.
AGACTCCCCAACAGTTAAAATTATGTTGGAAAATGGTGGAAAATGCTGCATTCTAGTTAATAAAACAAAGAAACTGCATTTTGCACACTGCACTTGCGTAATTACTGTTTTTGTTTTTTCGTTATAATGCCTATCAGATATAAACTGGCAGTGACCAAACGAAGAGGAACAGCAGAGCAGCTCTGTCTATAACCAGTATGATCCATGGACTCCTACTGTGAAATTATCTGACTTTATTAATGGAGAGAATATCAAAGATGAGGTGAGGAAAATCATTACAAAAGTTACAGGAAATGTAAAGATTCAATTACTGGGGCATGCCAAATCTTAGGCACCTCTCAGTCATAATAATCACTTTCTTGATATCCCGAGTGAAAAGTCAAACTTTAACAAAAAAAGATGGCTACTGTACTTGTGTCTGCCCAGACCCATTATGTTGAATATAAATTTTAAAGGAAAAAGAGTATTTATTCCTTAAAGGAAAAGAGGATGGTCTGCATTTCTCTGTTATTTGGAAAAATCCTTCCCTATCGTATATTGCATTTATAAATGAAATTCCAACATATACAATTGCCCAAGTGTCACCCAATGACATTTATGCATTTAGTAACGTCTGTGGCCAGACACCTCTTCTTTCCTCCTTTGTCTTTTAACACTTGGCATTTCATTTTTGTAGCTGTGAATATAGATACAGTATTTATTGCAATGACCACAATGCTGTAACTGCTGTTTGTACTGTATTATTACAGTACAGTGTTGCACATATACAGGCCCGGATTTGTGGAGAGGCGACCTAGGCCCGGGCCTAGGGCGGCAGGATTTTAGGGGGCGGCATGCTTCCCAACCACACCCACATTGGTTCCAAAAACACTGGGGATGCACAAATGATACAATAATTTTGTAAATTTTCCGTGCCCAATCCACATTGCTCAGGTCCCGATTATGAAAATTTGCATGAATAAAGGGGGGGCACGGGTGATGAACGGCAGTGGGCCTAGGGTGCCCGCTATGTAAATCCAGCCCTGCACATATATGGACTGTCAAAGAAATATATAAATTACAGTAAAGTCAACCCAAGTATTATAAAACAAATAGAGAAAGTGAGAATGAGAAAAAATTAGATGAATAAAGGCAGCGGGTTACAGAGACAGCAGAGCCACAGACGACTGTTCCTAGCAGTGTCGGACTGGCCCACTGGGATACCAGGAAAAGTCCCGGTGGGCTGGGCCCTCATTCTGCTAAACATTTGGCCTATTTCATGGCCATTCCCCATTTCTATGAGAACAAAGAGGCTAAATAGATGCAATAATAGATTATAGTATGTAAAGAAAAGAGACTAGGGGAATAAAGGTTGAGTGAGGAGAGGAAGAATAAAAGTACTGAGAGTGGGGCCATGGCCCCTAAGGTTTTTGGGTGGGCCCATGGTGTCTCAGTCTGACACTGGTTCCTGTATAATTTGCTCTTTCTCTTTGCCCACAGAGCTAAGTGATGTTCCAAATGAATTGTTTGCTTTATTCATAAACATAACAGTGAACTCTTTAACTTCCCTTCAATCTTTATGAACTGTTTTGTGTATTCAAATCTATAAACATAAGGCTGGTGAGTTAAGCTTTGTAACCTGATACAAAGAGTTCTCATCATATATGGAATTTGTTCTGTGAATTCTGTTATCACTACAGAAATGTCTCTGTCCATACAAGTTGTCTGGGCTGAGCTTTAAGAACTCTTTTGCACGCAGCATATGGAATAATCACTCAGCACTTGGTTCACTTCTAAGTTTCTAATTAATATTTTTTCCCATTTGTAGGACCTTGTGGCCTGGATCACAGCTGGTTTCCTTCATATTCCACACTCTAAAGATCTTGCTAATGCTGCTACTCCACAGGCAATGGGGTTGGCTTCTTTATCAGACCCTGCAACCATGGGTGTCCGCAGAAAATTTTCCAGGGTGGGGCAAGGAGGCATCTGTGGGCGGGCCTGTGAGATAGGTGGGTGTGTCACTGGCATCAGGGGGTGGAGCTATGCCACGGCAATCAGCCGATCGCCGGGTCAATCAAGGGAATCCTGCACAGTTTCCCTAATTTGAAAAACCATCCAGGAAGTTTTGACCCGGGCAACCCTTCAAAATACCGGTTGTCTGACAAGTGGCAACCCTAGTTCACACAAAGATGGCAAAGTGGCAAGTTCATGTATAAATACCCCCAGAACTCACAAATAGATGGTACAGTGGCAAGTACATGTATAAATACCCCCAGAACTCACAAACAGATGGCACAGGGGCAAGTACATGTATAAATACCCCCAAAACTCACAAACAGATGGCACAGGGGCAAGTACATGCATAAATACCCCTAGAACTCACAAACAGATGGCACAGGGGCAAGTACATGCATAAATACCCCCAGAACTCACAAACAGATGGCACAGGGGCAAGTACATGCATAAATACCCCCAGAACTCACAAACAGATGGCACAGGGGCAAGTACATGCATAAATACCCCCAGAACTCACAAACAGATGGCACAGGGGCAAGTACATGCATAAATACCCCCAGAACTCACAAACAGATGGCACAGGGGCACGTACATGCATAAATACCCCCAGAACTCACAAACAGATGGTACAGGGGCAAGTACATGTATAAATACCCCCAGAACTCACAAACAGATGGTACAGGGGCAAGTACATGCATAAATACCAGCAGAACACACAAACAGATGGCACAGGGGCAAGTAATTGTATAAATACCCCCAGAACTCACAAGTACAAGGCTGCAGACTGCAATAGATAGGGCTTTCCTTCCTTAGTTTTCTCCCGCGCTGCAATCTGTGCTACTGGCCAATCAGATGCTCCCTGGCTGCTCTCTCTCTCTGTCACAGCTGAAGTAATACGATCCGGCAGCACCGTGACAAGGGAGGGGGGGAGCGAGCAGCTAGGGAAGGAGCTAAAAGAAAACTCTGCTGCACAGAAGAAAAATCTTCGAGGGATCGCGACAGAAACCACAGTAAGCTGGGGCCAATGCACGAACAGGTGGAAACTTATGTGCACAGTCCCAGGGGGGGCACTGCCCCTTCTTGCCCCCCTCTGTGGACGCCCATGCCTGCAACTACTTTTATCTGGACCCATCAGTTTATTCCCCAGATACAGTGATCAGGAATATGCTTCATGTCGCATTAACTCACTTGCTTGCTTGCCCAACACAGTCTCTTGCACTCCAGAGTTTTCACCTTTCACTTATGAGGGATTCCATAATCATGTAAATTTATAAGTAAAAAAGATTAGGTATCTGAGACTCTTTTAAAGGCATCAAGGATATCGGCCATCACAACACCACCAGGTGTATATTACTCATTACAATAAATGGGGTTCTGAGTACTGTTTGTCTGTAAATTTACACACCGTATGCCTCAATATATGTGTATTTTATTTACATAAATTCCTTATGGTAGATTTACCACTGATCATTAGAAAATTTATGAGACTTGATTTATTAAGATAGCCCAAAGCCTACTACGAGAATAAAACTTCTGACCAATTTTTGGAAGTCCAAAGGATTGATTCCCTTTAAGGCCCCGACAACGTGATACTGTTCCACTGTGATGCACATCGTAATTGGGTAGAAATTTGTTATAGAGAAATACTGTATACAAATGAATCTTGTTACAGAGTAATACTGTATACAAATGAATCTTGGAAGACAGTTGCACAACACCAATTATGTTGCAGGTGGTGAACTTGCCCCTTTTATTGTCACCACAAATGCATCAACATTTCTGGGGGGGTTTCACTTTCCCTTCATCAGGACATAAGCAGAGTAAGTCAAAGCTATGCCAAAGGAGTTAGGGGCAAATGTTCTCTTTATCTAACTTCACCAAAGTCTAAAATTGTACGTAATTGCACATCTGACGAAAATTTGCTGTAGTTAATTCCATACCATTGTAGTGAAGAAAATTTGCAAGAGAATTTCTGCCATAATAGATAAATAATGAGAGGCAAACGTGGCTGCTCTGTCTTTATAATGTTGGTTCCCCGGCCTGGAACTAGTGAAATTCTTCTTGGTGAAAATGATTTCTTGAGTTCACGATTAACTGGCAAATTTTTGACATTTTGCACTGGAGAAATTTTACTTGGTGAAAAGATTTGAAAGTACACCAATGCGATCACTACGCTTATTCAAGCAGTACATAGAATTAGAAAAAGTGAAGAAATACTAGAGGATGATGATCAAGAAATCTAGACTGGAGTAAGAAACATCAACAACCTTTGATATGTTGACATCATTACAATAACAGCTGAAAACGTGAAGACCTAGATGAAGGTGGACATACATGTAAAGTTCCACTCATTTGGCAAGGTCCTCTCCACAATTACCTGCTTTGGCAACAACTTGATGCATCTTCCCAATGGAAAAATCAAACCTGCTGAATTGTGGCCAGACAGCTGGCCACATACACTGGCCAATAAGGCACCCTTATCTGTCTGTGTAATGTCATGTTTAGAAATGTAGAGAGATGAGACTGCAGTAAAATACATAAAACAAAATTTATAATAACACAAAAGACAGCTAACTTTAGTTGATTGTGAAGACATAAAAGTAGAAGACAGCTTTGCATTGGATCAGTCAGGTAGAATACAAAAGAAAGATATATTCAAATGTTGTGCCCTTTTAATAAAAACAAACATCATGTCCAGGCTATAGTATTTTCTTTGAATCTTTATAAATAGGGAGAGTGTGGATGCCTTTGCTTTTTTGCACATACTTTTTACAACAACTAAACCCTAAAAATGAATAGGGCTAAAAATGCAATGTCTTATATACTGAACTTATTGCACCAGTCCAAAGTTTCAGCTTCTCAATAGCAGCAATGATCAAACTTGTCACAGGTGGTCACCATCACATGCTCGGTGGGCTCTGAGCAGCTGTTGAGAAGCTAAACTTAGGGGTTGTCACTAATTATCCAGCAGAAAATGAGGTTGGCATATAATATAAGCTGATGCTACAGGGCTGATTATTAAATTCTGATGCTAATTACACTGGTTTCTGTGCTGCCATGTACTAATTATTCATATTAATTACCAATCAGCCTTATATTGTGACATTTCTATTCTATGTGTACTGTATATTGTGAGTGGGTCTCTAAGCTCAGTAAGTGACAGCAGCACAGAGCATGTGCAGTGAATCAGCAGAAAAGAAAATGGGGAGCTACTGGGGCATCTTTGGAGACACAGATATTTACTGCTAAAGGGTTGTGGTTGATTTGGGCTGGTACAGAAGCCCAAAACATAATGTACAACATTTCTAGCTACCGCTTTAGTTTAACTAGTTAGCAAACAAATCCTTAACAAAATGCAAGTCTGACCTTCTACTTGAAGAGTAACCAGGTAGAAATATGAATATGCAATATGAATTTTTTTTTTTAAATAATGTGGTATAGGCTAAATTCATTGGAAAAGGCAATTAGGCTTAGAAGAGTTGAAGGGAAAAGAGAAAGAGATTGACCACTAGCAGAAAGATGGATGGATTTAATTACTACAGTTATGTACTGTATGCCAATCCTTTTGTCTGCCAGTAGTCCAAATGAACTTGATAATAATAATTTATTAGGTTTGCATGCTGGGGAATGGTGAGGCATTTACATCTGCATTTATGAAATGTAAATATATATATATTGTCCAACGAGATCGCACACCATGGTATAAAAGTTTAAAACATAGCATTTATTTCGTAAGCATAAAAATAGCCAAGGTAAGCTTAAATATACTCCATATCCATATGGAGAGCTGTGCAACGTTTCAGGTACTTGCTGCTCCCTTTCTCAAGCTGGTCTCCATGCAGTACTAGGACTACAATTCCTAGAGGCTCGATTAAGCCCTGTGGCGTCCCATGTGGTCGGGATGACGTCACCTTTGTGCGCATCGCTAGTGCGCAGGCGACAATGCCAGTGTGACGTGCCGCGCCGTCACGCAGGTGTAATTTCCCTCACCATGGACGTTTCAACAATGGCCACCATTTTGGAAATGGGCTCATTATTGTTTCAATACACAAAAAATAGAAGAATGGCCAAAAACATACATTGATAATATTGGCATGATTATGAACATCTTTGAAGGAATAGAAATAGTTTATACAGAATGCATGAATAGACAAATGTTATAAACATCCCAGAGGGATAAAGCTAATTGATGAATAGATGAAAGTCAAAATCCTTGTTCAAGCCCAATGGGCTAAGGGTTTTTAACCTATGTATCCATTGAACTTCTGTCTTTTTCAAAAGGAGTACCCTCTTCCTCAATGTTTTGAGACTGGTAGAACACTGTTGCAAGTATTGACTGTGGATCTGTGTTGTGAAAATCTATCCCTTACTTTTTGAGTGGTTTCACCCACATATACAAGATTACAAGGGCAAACTAACATGTACACTGCAAAACTAGTATCACAGCTATAATGGCCCCTAATTTTATTCTCCCTGTTCGTTGTTGGATTGGTAAAGGTAGCTCCATTTAGAACAAAACAGCATTGTGCACATCCCCTACATCGAAACATACCTTCCTTTGGGGGCCCCATAAAGGTGTATTGTCTGGGTGAAGGTGCTATTTCTGCCTGTGTAACTTTTGTGCCTATATTACAACCCTTTCTAAATGATATCATAGGCTTTTGTTCAAATTCTAAAATTGTAGGATAAGCATCCCTCAACAGATGCCAATGCTTCCATAGAATATGTTGAAAATTATCACTTTGTGAATGGTATTGCCCAACAAAAACTAAGTGCTGCCTGTCTTCAGTTTTGTTTCTATTTGTTGTTCTCCTCAAATTCTCTCTTGCTTTGGTTAGGCTAGTATCCAAGATTTCTTGTGGGTAACCTCTATCTGATAATTTACCTCACTTTATCTAGATCCTGTTCTAATTGATAGTAGCTGGTTGCGATCTGTTGGCTTCGTAAATATTTTAGTTGCAAAACTGTCTTGTGCCCGTATCACTGTGACATCTAAAAAAGCAATCTCTTGGAGACTAGCATTTATAGTGAATTTTATATCGTCATGGGCTTCATTAATTGCATCCCGGAAGGCGTGCAAGGAAGCCAAGTCGCCCCACCATAGGAGGAATGCGTCATCGATGTACCGCCACCAAGCCAAACAATGGCTGGCAAATAGTCCATCGGTATAGACGTTTCCCTCCTCAAACCAACTCATGAATGAGTTGGCATATGCCGGGGCCACGTTGGATCCCATGGCCGACCCCTGGAGTTGCAAGTAGAATTGTTCCGAAATCTGAAATAGTTTCTATGTAGAATAAAGCTTAATATCTCCAAGAAAAAAGAAATCTCTTTAGGGCTATATAAGTTACTTTGTTGCAACAAAATTTCCATAGCGTGTAAACCCTGGGTGTGGGGTATGGACGTGTACAGTCTTGAGACATCTAGTGCGGCAAGCCAGACCTGTCCATCAACCTCACCCAGTGTTTTAAGTTTGAGTAAAAAATCAGAAGTATCCCTTACATAGGATTTTGTTGTTTGAATCAAAGGGCTGAGAATTTTATCTAACATTTCAGCAGCTTTACTGGTTAAGACCCAATTGCGGTTATGATTGGCGTGCCAGGTGGATTGATGGGATCTTTGTGAATCTTAGTTAGGACATATATGAGGGGGATAATGGGATATTCCACCCACATATATGTCCTAGTGGATTCTGTAATAACACCCTGTTCATAGGCTTGTTTTAACATCAAATGAAATTCACCCTTGAATTCCTCAGTCAGATATTTTTGCAAGCATATATACACATGTTTGTCAGCCAATTGTCGCTTGATCTCTCCTATGTATTGCCGTGTGCATGACCACGATCGCGCCACCCTTATCAGAGGGCTTGATCGTGATATTGGACATGGCATGTAAATCACCCAAGGCATCACATTCTAGTTTGGTGAGATTTTACTGCTCCTTATGCGATTCATTAGTGATAAAGCTTTCAATCTCTGATTTAACCTTATGTATGTAGGTCTCAACCGCCGGATAGGTAGTAGGTGGAACGTACCGTCCTTTGGTTTTAAGACCAATATTGTTAACATCAAATCTTTCTTTGTGAATAGAGGTAGGGAGAACCTCATGGCCACTGGAAAAATGGACTTTGAGTCTTAAAGTCCTGAAAAAACGATATAAATCAACCTGTAACTGAAAACCATCTAATTTAGCAGTGGGGCAAAAATTAAGTCCTTTAGATAACACTTGTAATCATAAGGTAGAAAGTTGCACAGATGAAAGTTTGAAGACTATTTGTTGCAAGTCACTCGACGTGGTGGTTGTTTTTCGACTCTGGGGTTGTACTTTACTGTGTCCCCTCTCTTCGCCTTCTAAGACCTCTCCTTGTTTTGGTCCTTGTGCGCCTTCTTCCACTCCTAAAAAAGCTGGAGGAAATTAAGTTGGGTTGTTGTTTATTATGTTAGTTAAAATGTATGTCTTACATAATGAGCCCATTTCCAAAATGGTGGCCACTGTTGAAACGTCCATGGTGAGGGAAATTACGCCAGCGTGACGTCACGCTGGCATCGTCGCCTGCGCACTATTGCTGCGTATTTATGCCATGCTGCTGCACACAAAGGTGATGTCACAGGGCTTAAGCGAGCCTCTGGGAATTGTAGTCCTAGTACTGCATGGAGACCAGCTTGAGAAAGGCAGCAGCAAGCACCTGAAAGTTGCACAGAACTCCATATGGATGAGTGTATTTAAGCTTACCTTGGCTGTTTTTATGCTTACAAAATAAACGCTTTGTTTTAAACTTTGATACGATGGTGTGCGATCTCACTGGACAATGTACATATTTTTAGTGGAGTGACTCACCACTTTTTGAGATAACGCATCCAGTACAGCTTAATCACTGCTTTTCAGCGAGTGTGCAATACACATGTTGGACAGATGTTTCAAAGCATTAGATTGAAAACACTGAAAGTGGATTCAAAGTTAATGTGGTTCCAATGTTGAAAACGGAAACATTCCAAAAGACGGATTGTCATGCTTCCAGTTGGCTTCTTTCTCAAGCACATTCTGAGAATGAATTTTCCATTTATATACTCAGGGGTCTAGTGGGATCCCCTATTGCTCATCAAGCATAGGCTTAAAGGTTGTAAAATATTCATTTTCATAATGACCCATAGCTTATAGAACAATCTCTTAAGTAGCTTTTATGTAGGCAGAATATGCAAACCATGTCTAGAATAAGCATTTTCATGTCAGGATTCAGAGTCATATTTGCGGGAGGTTACTGTTCTGGACAGCTGGTAGTTTGTCCTAAATAACGTGTTGCTCAGTCAGACTCTTAGTTGTCCTGCTCTATAGTTTTCTGACTTATCTGCCATACACATACAACAATACCACTACAGTGGGCTGTGTATGAGAAGCAGGCCAATCGAGTTGTTGAAGGAGATATCCAGCCCCATAGGTGCTGTTTTTCCAAAGCAGTTGATGATAAACATGATGATCCCCTTCAAGGAACAGTTAGCCTTTTAGGACTCATTGCATGTTTGGATTATTTCATTGCTAGGTTAGTATCCTCGGAGTTCTGCTTGCTTTAGTAAGCTACTTGCAGAGTCTAAGATGCCATCATGAAAAAAGATCCAGGAATAATGTTATTTGGGCAGCTGGGGTTTCAATATGTGTGCACTTTTCTCCATTTGCTAGTAAATGCTGTGTAAGAGCACAAAACAATGCAGCTCATAGACACACGCAGACTTCAGAGATCAGCATAGACAGACAGAAATTGACCAAAGTTTTGGGTTGATTTATTAAGCTTACTAACTAGTCCTACCTATTAATTAGGTTCTTCTCTCCCATTAACACTATGTAAATACTACCTGACAAATTCACCAAATCATCCCTATATAAACAGCTTCCATAGATTCTCCTGCTTTTCTGTGGCAATTAATTTGGCTTCTGACTTTTTCCTGATTCATCACAGACTCCTAAATCCATTCTTTTTAATCTATCTCATCTGCTTTCTTTCATGAGTTGGCTTCCCTTAATATCAAATATTTCTCTTTGAATAAACTGAGCTTGAAATCCACAGAGGTTATGGCTTGTCGTGAGAGTCTGACATGTCATCATTTTGAAGAAATACTAGGAATAAAGCTGGGAATACATTAAACATAAGTAGCATCTGGAAAAGGTAGTTTACAGTTAATGTTCTTTAATCCAGAAAGAGAGAATGGCTCACTCAGACCAAGGGCATCGGGGAATTTTTCCTGTCTGGGCAGCACAGCTAACCTTGGTTTTGGGCAGATTCGGGGTGTAACTGGGCGTAAAGGGGAGTGGCAGGTTGAACTGAGGGTGCAGCTTGAGGCAGTAATATGCTTAGTAACACCCTTTACAGAGAGACTTTGTGAAAGTACTATATAACATAGTTGGGAGCAGACCACCTCTGCTATATTATGGATGTAGATGAATATTATTATTATTATTATTATTAATAATAATAATAATAATACAGATGAAAATATCACTGAAATGTAGTGCTGAAAGATTTAGAACAGTGATCATGTTGTATTAAGTTATTTGGTTTACTATTATACTATATAGAACTTAGTACTAGTTTTAGATTACACAGTGTACAAAGCCCTCCCTACATCCTTTGTTGTGGCTGTTTTGTTAACAGGAGTCCAACAGGGGATTGTCTATGCACTGGGGATCTAATGCTCTACCTCTCAAGGACCAAGCATGGAGTAACATCAATTTCCCTGTTTCCTCATTTTAGCTTAAGAAATAACACAAAACACAGATTTTTTATTATTATTTATTATTTTCAGCACAAGCCCTATACATTAAAATCATGTTGAACAAGGGGGTATATTGTCCATTCAAGGACAATGGTACATGGGGCATTTTGTTGTCTGTGTGGAATCATGATCCCTGTGGATGAGAATGCCCTAAAATACCTTTTCAATGTAGGGTCAGATGCAGTGTGAAAATACAAGATTTTTATTTCATCCTCATTTGCTGTGCACCGACCTCTAGTGCATTGGCTTCTGGTGTGTAAAGAGATGTTTCTGGCACCTTATTATTAAGTGCCTCAAACCTTAGAAAATCATTGTTTCTTCTCAAATAAACAAGTACCAGGAATTCCAAAGACTCAACTGCTGAATTTATAAACAGTTTCATTGCCAGCACAACACAAATCACAGGGATAGAACACACCATATGTTATAAAAGGACATGCAACAGTATCCTTACTTACACTGCTCTTTTTTTATCCTCTGATCTCTTTCCAAGAGTAGGTTCTCTATCAGCTTTGTACATGATGAGTACTGGTCCTGCTGTCGGGAACCAGCGGCCAGGGGGTCCTTAGTTAGAAGCAAGGAGGCGGCTGAGCTATGACACAGGCAAGACAGATGCTTGGTAAGCAGAAAGAACTTTACTGAATTTTACTGTACTTTACAGTATTAATTAGCAATGCAGATGTTAGGCTCTTGCACAGTCTCATATGTCAATCAAGCAGCTAGCAACCAGTTCCAAAGTCCAGATGCAAGCAGATGATCGGTGCAGGCAGCATTACAAGCAGACTAAGGGTCAATACCAGGATGAAGAACAATATGGGGGGAGTAATTTTCAAATGTAAGAACATGACCAGAACTTTCTGGTCCTGATGTCACTGTGACAGTGTGGCTTAGTAACATCATTGAGAGAGCCAAGGCGTCACCATCCTGAACAACTTCACTCCTGATAAGTAGTATTGCTTCATTCTTCAGGTGTTCAGCCCTACCAGATTTAGCCTTCTTCTGTACATCCCCTTATATCCCTCACTCACTGCAATCACCAAAGATGATCACATATTTACACTCCAGCCTTACATAGTGTTGGAATGGCCCACCAGGATATCAGGAAAACACCCAACCATTTGACTTATATGCCTATGGCCATTCTCAATTTCTAAATGAGAACAAACAAGAGAAATGGAAGAAAGGATTGCTGATAGTATATAAGGAGTAATTATGGGAGAAGAAAAATTGATTGGACAATGGGCCTGTGGGCTTTCAGTCACTGGCTTTGCTCATTCTCATTTTTGAGGCTCACTGGGGGTATTCTGGGGGTATGGGAGTTCTATCCCCTGTTAATTCAATATCAGAACCTCAGAAACCTACTTCTGCCTCGCACCTTTAGGATAAGCTATTATTTATTTAGCATTATTGTGTACTGCCAGAGCACCCCACAGCAGAAACAATAGAATACTAAACAGAGATCATCTTAGGCTTTAGGGAGACACTCCTGAACCACTCCTATGCCACCATCTTAATGAGGAAGGGCACTTTCATCTGGTTGCAGTTTTTCCACTTGTCTGTAGAGTTAATACGAGATAAGCATTTGGATCATTACAGTGGCAGTCTATGACTTAGGCGCCGAAATGGATGGTATCGGAGGTAAAAGCAATCCTGTAGTTCTACCCTAAGATCATAAGAAAGAGACATATCCCAGGACCTTATCCTTATAGAAGTAGGTATGGATTTCATAACCTAAGCTACCAATTCAGGTTAAGTTAAAAGTTAAAGTTAAGAGGCTAGTGAGTTTGAATCCCTGGAGGGGAGAAGGGACTGGCAGAGGCTAGTGAGCCCAGGAGTTCCAGGAGGGGAAGCCAGCAGGGCTGAGTTAGAAGCCCAAATGGTCTAAAGTTCCAGAGATGAGAGTTTCCCTGAATGGTGAGAGTCCCAGCGTGGGCAAGCTTGAATGTTTTGCATTGAAGTTGTTGAACTGTGTTTTTCTGTTGCCTTTTGGTGGGAATGCCTAATATCTATAATAAACCTACGTTTTGTCTGAAGCTGTGATGTCTCTGACTTTAAGCTCCAGATCCCCAGCTTACTGTACCTCTCTACTGAACTCTAATTCCCCCAAAAAGTGCATGTGCAGGCAGGTGGCTTGTCACATAATATAAAGATCCCTTTGGCACTCCATATCATTACATGATATGTTTCTGCACAGCATATTAGAAAAGTACACCACACACTCTTTTCTTTAGATCTTCCTCAAAAAGCCAAAGCTATATAGAATAAAACTTACCTCCAGCAACTGACAAAGAAGGTAAATACCTTTGGATAACAGAGGGTATTAAAGACAGAGAGTGGGGGCTCTTTTCTCTCGTACACAAGATCAAAGAATGGAAAGTCCCCCAGAATTTTCGCTTGAAGCAGCATAGTTGGTTCTTCATAGTGAGGTTGTGATGTTGTGATGGCCTATTCTGTTAATGCTTTTAAGAAGCATAATATCCAAGGCTATTGTGATACTATAACTTACATTAGTATAGATATCAGTATATACTGTAGATATGTAGGCGTATAAATATGCACTGGGGTTCATTTGGAGAGGCTGAACATGATAAACTTCTTGTTGAACTATGTAACCCCAACATCATGTATCATTGTGTCCATGTCAGAATCAGGTAAATGGCACATACTCTTTTTACCCGAATAGATGAATGATATCTGTTTTGTTAGACTGTTTGTCCTGTTTTCCTTGTAACTAGTTTTATATAAAGTCCTGTTCAAGTGTACAGACCTTGAGAGAACACATGCTGCTAAACCACAAACACAGCTGACAGGAGCCAATGGACAGGTGAAACATGTTGTATTAAACAATACGATGGAACAAATCCATCATAACATTTAGTGTTAAGTGTATTGTAAATATAGACTACTCCAGGTAATCATTGTAACACAGATTGCATAAACGCCAACAAATAGTGAAGCTTCACATTTATTCCAATAATAATATTTACTGATGGTTATCTGAAGATACAAGATCCACAATGAAGAGCAAATGCACATATTTTGCAAGGGATTACAGTCCTACTCACATGCATTGCTGTACAGGTATAGGATCTATTGTCCAGAACAATTTCTTCTAAGCGAGGAGAGCATACAAAATGCAGATTGCTGCTGCAAGTTGCTTTATTTCAGACTACATAAACACATCATGTTTCAGGCTACAAATTTCGACTGCAATCACCATGTGTTTTTCCAAAGTGCAGTATTCTTTCCCAGATTCACAATTGCAAATTGCAGCTGCACAGAATATTTTCTTTGTGACGTAATTTCCAGTGTTCTCTGGCATCATTTCCAGTGTTCGGAGTGCAAGTGCCCTGTCACCCTATTCTTTTGGTGCAACCAGGGGCATTTCTGGGGTTTTCGCTGCCTGGGGAGGCTTTTCAGGTGCCACCCCATCCTCACACCCAGTGCTTACATTTCCGATCGCTATCGCACTCTCTGCACTAGAATAGCTGAAATTTGGATTTAAAAATCTGAATTTTGACTCTTTAAGTTAGCAGGAGCGGCTTTTTGCTGCCCCTGGTAACCCGATGGCTGCTGTGCCAGATGGCCCAGCCCAAAATGGCTGTTTTGTTTGGGCAAGAGATTGGATGGTGCAGTTGTATGTGTTGTGGTTCTTGTACCAATTGGCAGCAGATGATTCATAAGTTACCAGGCAGCTTTGTGAAAGTCATGCCATTGGCAGAAATCATTGGCACCATCTTATTTATAGAGTGCAACATGGCTGCAGGACGAAGTGGTTCTTCCATGGATCACTCAACAGACTCCTTTATTTAAGATTGAAAACATTTCCCTTTGTTGGGGCAGAAATGGTGCTCTGTTATTCCCAACAAAAAGACGCCGGTGTTCTAATTGGCTCATAAGGAAACTCAGTACCTATGTGTGTGTGTGTGTAGTACAGAATTGAGATTGTGTGCTGCAACTGATACGATAAATTAAACCATTTTGATAAATATTTCAGAGCTACAGTATATAAATACAGGATAATTGAGTCAGAAGAGAGGATCCCTTGTCCCGCCTCCTAGTTCACAGACTTCATTGTGGCATGAGATTATGGGAGTGAGTACATATTCTCTGCTCATTATGTCAGCACTAAGTAAAGAAGAGCAATTTGTCCAGTGCACTGAAATTATTTAAGGGATTGCTTAACATGATAAAGGCGTGTTTGAATAAGTCATGGTAAATACAGCTCTGAGCAGTTTCACCAGCAACAAATTAGCTTCTACCAGAAGATGATCAGCTCCAGCTTTCTGTCCATCTCTTTGCATAGTTCTCTTTCTGCAGGAAGCAGATGGATCCAATTATAATTAGTACTATTTCCGTAATTAAACTACTCTTACTTTTACAGAAATTAAAGGACCGGAACAAACAGACTTTATATGCCTTTAAATGCAATATACAATATCAGTGATGATATATTAATTTTATGGGTAGAAATAACCAATAAGACAGAAGCATCTTGTTCATGGAGACTGCAGCCAGACGCCTCTCATTTCTATACAATTCCATGTCTGTTCCTGCTGTGATGTTCATAGTAATGCAGACTGATTGTAACAATGGTTTGACTGGTAACATGTTTTCAACGTGCAGCAAAGAAACTGGATCAGTTGGATCAGACTGGCACATGGGGGGCATAAATGTTAAGGCAGAAATATCTCTTTTGGAAATGACTGGTATCAGGGGATATATATATATATGTAATGGAGAAAATGTAAAGTTTGGTGATACCGTGTATATATATTATGTAGTAAGAGAAACCTAACACTAGGTGGCAATATATTCATATGTATATTTAGGGGGAAACTTGTTAGTGTGTAAGCACCTGAGGGAGGTAAAATTGTAACACCCAGCCAATGTTATTAATAGGGAAGAAGTAAAACATAAACATAAATGACGTGCTTTTCACAGTAAAAGACGTGGTGTTAACTGGCTTCCTCTGTAAAACCGCCCTTCTCCTTAGTTAATAAGTGAGTGTGTCTTTGCCCTTCTAATGCACATTACTTGAAATACAGCACTTCTCCCTCCCACTGGGAAACAGATTTGAGAAGTAGGTGCCAAAAGCTGAAATTAACACGTTTAGAGCCCATGGCATAGTGGATGCTACAGACCCCAATCCCCAATAATGACTCTGTATCTTGTAACTGTTGCTACAGTGCTTTTTCCATAAATTGATATTTATGCATAAGATTTACAAGTATAAGCACAATATATTTTATTACTGCCGCTGTCACTGATTAAAATCTTTACAACTGGGCACTCAGTTCACTTCCCTAGCTTTAGGAACTGACAGTTGCCCTGGTTTTGGGTGCTCGGCATAACATAGAAGGAAAGGTGAAGATGGCCATTATTCCATTAGTAATGCACAAATTCCTTTTACTGTTTCACTGTGCCCCCACATCTTATGTCCACCCCAGGAACAGGTCTGTATAGCCACCAAAAGAGAGAGTTGTATGGAAAGGGATAGATTTTTGAAGTCATTGATCATCATCATCATATGCTATGACTTTAAACTGCTTGGCTTCTCTTTCTTGCTGGCTCCAGGTCCAAAATCCAACTGTAAACTTGCTATGCTCATAACTGATAAATGTTATCAATCTGGCAAACACAAATGATAGAGGCAACCATTTTAATGATTTAAAACACAAGTCTTGATTCCCAAGCACTGGTGGGGCTTTGGTTATAGTCTAATGAGCAAAGTCATTTGTCTCTGCCGAGTAATATATGCCACAAATTCCCTTAATTTGGGTCTCATATGGGCCATGTAGATAACCTGGGTCTGCCCTCTACCGTGAATTCACCAGAATTCCTTAACTTGGGTTGAACATGTTTGACCTGTATCTTAAACTCAGTAGGTGAAACAGAGTTCTGTTTAGGCTTCCAAGTCTTAGTAGGGACCACATGAAAACCAGATTGCATACAGCAGCATATAATCAGCAGCAGAGGTATAATCAAGGTTATAGGGAGGCTGAAGCAGTCAATAACAGAAAATGAAAAAGAAATGGACACTGAGAGGTTTGACACGATAGAAAGGGAAGAAGAAGAAGTGGTGCATGGTACTGAAGTAGAATACTGTAACAAGAGTCAGTTACCAGGAGAGGAGTCTGAACACAATAATGAAACTCACCTAGAAACTAGAAATACTAGGCCTTGCTGTACCTTAGGGTTGTTTTCACCTTTTTTATGAATCAGATACAGGATAGACAGGTTTCACTTGAGCGTAAGGTTGAACTTGATGGCCATTTATCTTTTTTTAACTTTATCTGTTATGTTACCATGTAGCCCTGGATCATCATGTAAGGACCTTGCCCTCAGTCCAACAGCACTGTATTGTCTCTGGTCCAGTTTTGGCCCTTTTGGGCCAATGACCCAACCAATGTGGATGACTGCAATTATACTGTAACCCTCCTTTTTGTGCCTGTACTACTCTCCCACTTAGACTGTAAATTTATCTCGGTAACTGCGTTTATAAATATTTATTGTAGTGTTTATTCCCCCTTATGTGAACTATGCAGTAATATGAATTAATCTCTTATGAAAATGAATGTATACTTCTATCACGACTTTACCTCTTTGAAAACACATCTGTGCTTTCTCGAAAGAGGAATGAAGAAAGAAAGATAGCAGCTGTTGGAACAGATCTATCAGACAGGTCTCAGGATGCCTTATGTTCTGGCCCTGCACCATAGATTTATTCTGTCATTAGTCATTAAAGAGAGGAACTATGCATTGTGCATTAAAGGGACACCACCTGCTTTTCCATGGGATTGCTGTAGGTTTATTTATCTATGAAAGTGCACAAACCTCTAATGATTCAGTAAAGAAGCATATGTTTCTGACCTTCCTGAAATCTATTTCTCTTAATTCTAAAAGCTTTCCCTGTTTCTGTGTCCCTGTGGTGTGCTGTGAGTCCCTCATGACCAAATTGTAATTCTTGCGTTGACCTTGTCTGTTTTTTTTTATTAAGACACCTTTAAACTGTTTGGCCTGAACGTTCCTGTCTAGCTGTGACCTTGCTACTGAATTCTAAAATTGGCTTCACAGCTGCATAGTGGATGAAGTTGAAATGTATGGTTTCCCAATTAAGGCTGTAAGCTCATGTGATGTTGAAGGTCTTAATCCATGTGATCTTTGCAGTCTCTCGGCTTTCTTTACCTTCAATTACAGTTTCTGCTGAATGCAGAATACTTATGTATGAAACTCAGCTCCAGATTATTGTGAGTTTCCAGAAGTTACAGAAGTGAATGCACAGTTAATTATTATCATTCATTTTCTCAGAAGGAACCAATACAGACATGAAGAGAACAAACTCCTTGCCCACAGAACCTAGGTTGATATTGACCTCAGGGCCCAGCACTGCAGGCAACAGTACGAATCAATAAATATCTTTCAAGTTATGTACCGTATAACCACTGGACTTTTGAATGATATTCCCTGTGAATCAGGTTTGTACTGACTCTGTAATGTTTTCTAATCAGAGAACAGTGCTATAGTCAGACCAATGTCCAATTATACAAGTATTACAACAATGCAGTGGTGTCTGTACCAGCTAGGTGCCAGACAGCAGATCAACCCTGTGGATTTTAGATAACTTATGGTCCTCCTTTGCATAGCTTTCACCTCAAAATGACTCTTTATAAGAGTTAGAATCTCCCCTCTATTCAGCTGCCAAGTGGAAACCCATCCATGGTCCCTCCTCTCTCCCAATGCTCCCTACACCATGTTAGACATTTGTAGCTTATAATTATTCTTTAGATCTACCATGCTGTGGTCTATTTCAAAAACATACTGCTAAACTTTATAACTAGTAAATTTTTCAATTTCCAATTAACACAAAAAAATTTTTTTGCATTCTTTTTTATTATGACAGTAATGCCATCTTTTTCTCTTAGTGCCCTTGAAAATGTGTTCTGAATAACAATGCCCTTTCTATGAATGATCTCACAACACGCTATTTTGCTCTCTATGAAGAAGCAAATAGAATAACAAGGTCGGATGTTACCTGTTAAAGTATAACTAAGAATGTTCTGTGTACTGCTGTCATTCTCCTGCGGCCTTGGAATTTTAACGAAAACATATGCTGGGCCAAACCCTCTGACAGTGCTTCTTATCAGCTGGAAAAACAGTTCTGTGTGTGCACACTGCAAAACCTGTAGAATATGTTAGTGAGTATATACGGTAGGTTTGCTCATTCGTACTAAGCATGTATTTGACAGAGACAAGGTCAGCTGGTGACACTCGGGCTGCTTTATGGGTGTTTTAAAATTAGTGTTTAAGTTGCTCATAAAAACAAGGTATTAAAGTATCCAAACCAATCTCCCCTATACTAATACTTGAAACACTTCTTGGCTAGGTAATAATGCAGTGCCTACAAAAGCTATGTTTATAATTACCCTAAGGTTGCCCATCATTTGATGGGCACTCCATTAACATTTGTATTTCATAGATTGATTCCCCTGCTTTGAATGATGGCAAGCAAGGCCAGTAATCCGGCATGAGGTTTAAATTGAAGGAATGAATTCAAGGCGGAAGGACTGGGTTAGAAACGCAAGACACTAGCCCCCATATGTAGTAATAGCCACTAAGTTTGACCAGGAGCAGTAACCCATAGAAACCCAATAAGATGTTTGCTTTTAAACAGGTGACCATTAAATTCTACCTGCTCATTGGTTGCTTTGCAAATGTAGTGCCATTTATTACATAACCCCCTAGGAGACTACCACAGCATGGTGACTGGGGAAGGAATTGGTGGGGGTTGGAAAGCAGCAGCTCATCCTTTTCCTGACTAAAAAAATGCCAAATAAGTGCCATCTTTGAAAAGCAAACATTTCATTAGCTGCTATTACTGCACATAGGCAACAAAAATGCACCTTGTGTTACCTGGGGGTAGGGGTAAAAGTTTAACAAACTGGCTTATTTATAGACACAAGATAGATGTAGCTATCTAACAGGATGTGTTTGACTGCCTTGAACCTAAAATGCCTGAGTAAATATAATTGACTGTATGGGTTAGGTTACTATTAAAAACAAATCAAAGTATAAAGTTAATTGTAACTGACATACAGTAGAAAGTAAGGTTGAAAATGCTTAACTCCTTTCACTGTAGGACAGTAAAAAGACAGATTTTGCCTAAATGGGGGGGACCCCATAATAACAATAAAGCTCCTACCTGGTTCAATTACTACTCATTATAAATTGTAGTTATTTACACTCTCTCTTGTCAGAAAGGAACCCTATCCATCCATGACAATGCAAGCATTTTATGGTAGTAGTAGGACTTGAACCAGTACATCAGAAGTAGCAGTTCTGTAATGCATAAAAGCCTAGTAAATAAATGTTTACTAAAAGATATTTCAGATAATATTAACTTTGTCAAAAATGTTGAAAATGCGGCTCTATGGAAATACAGTTTTGGGGTGGGACTTTTGTGGACAGGCCACAAAACACTGGATGGACGACACTGAACACTGGGTGGGGTTTTGTTTGGACAAAAGATAAAATATGGCTGAACACTGCAGATCTGATAACAAACATGATGAAATAAAAGAACAGGACCTTTTACAAGTACAGGGTAGAAAAACATAGCATGTCATGTCAACAATATCATTGTTGGTGTTGATGGTCTTTTAAACCCTAAAAATGAATATGGCTAAAAATGCCATCTTTTATATACTGAACATATTGCACCAGCCTAACGTTTCAGCTTGTCAATAGCAGCAATGATCCAGGACTTCAAACTTGTCACAGGGGGTCACCATCTTGGAAAGTGTCTGTGACACTCACATGCTCAATGGGCTCTGAGCAGCTGTTGAGAAGCTAAGCTTAGGGGTCGTCAATAATTATCCAGCAGAAAATGAGGTTGGTCTGTGATATAAGCTCAGGCTACAGGGCTGATTATTAAATGCTGATGCTAATTGCACTGGTTTCTGTGCTGCCATGTAGTAATTATCTGTATTAATTACTAATCAGCCTTATATTGTGACATTTCTATTCTATGTGTACTGTATATTGTGAGTGGGTCCCTAAGCTCAGTTAGTGACAGCAGCACAGAGCATGTGCAGTGAATCAGCAGAAAATAAGATGGGAGCTACTGGGGCATCTTTGGAGACACAGATCTTCCCTGCTAAAGGGCTGTGGTTGCCTTGGGCTGGTACAGAAGTCCAAAATATAATGTACAACATTTCTAGCTACTTCATTAGTTAAGCTTTAGTCCTCCTTCAATTTAGCCGAGTTGTGCTCCTGAAATGCCTCCCTATAATGAGAGGACATATTTCATTGTTTATCTAAAGCCAGATCGTAAATAGGGTATATCTTTCCTTGATGCAAGCAGAGAAACAAAAGTGATAAATAATAACCTATGGCTATTCTTGCTACACGGAATGAATTTATGACTTTTGTATTAACATTTGTAGATATCAATTAAATTGGGGTTTTATACCCGACTCCCTTCTCTTAAACAAAAAAAATGCATCTTCTTAGGAAAGATGTGCATAATCATTACATAAAGTATCAGTGTCGGACTGGCCCACAGGGATACCAGGAAAAGTCCCGGTGGGCCAAGCTGTCAGTGGGCCCTCATGCTGCTAAACATTTGGCCTATTTCATGGCCATTCCCTATTTCTATGAGAACAAAGAGGCTAAATAGATGGAATAATAGATTATAGTATGTAAAGAAAAGGAGAATAGATGAGTGAGGAAAGGAAGAATAATAGTACTAAGAGTGGGCCCCTGGTCTAAGATTAGTTGCTGGGCCCCTAATCAAAGGTTTTTGGGTGGGCCCCTGGTGTCCCAGCCCGACACTGTAAAGTATAATGTAATATTTGCCAGTAGCGCAAAAAATAGCTTAGCAAACGTTTATATGATATCCAGCTGTGCTTAAAAAACACACAACCCATTAAGAAATGGATCTCTAAAGAGACAAGTCATGGAAGGTCTGTTTATACACAGTGACCTCTCTGAAAAACATTATCATTTAAAATGCCTGTTATCCCCACTTATAGTTTATTCTGGCTCATATTAGAGATGGTTGTTGACTCCAAATGAAATGTAAGAAATGTTCTTTTTTTCCAGCAGTTTTTATTTTTAGAACTATCTCTGCTAAGTTGTTTCCTCAAGGCAACTCCGCGTATCTTTGTTCATGCAAGTGGATGGATATTAATTCTTACATTGCTTGACATTTGTTGTAAATGCCTTCATTTTTTTTTCAGAGATGTGAAATTGCATGATTCTATCCCGACCAACCCCCTTCATTTGCAGACCATGTTACCCCATGCTTCCCCTCTATTCCCAATGGTATAAATACAGGTTTCTCTGGACAGGTATTTTTAAGTCTTGTGTTGACTACTATTGACCATTATCCAGAACAGAAGTAAACTGAAGCAGCGCATGGAACATGTCAGTTATGACATACAACTGTTTACACAAGAGAAGAGGCGCTTACAAGGCAATATACTCACTATTTTTAGAAACATATTAAAGGACATTGTAAAGCTTTATTAATCAGTCGATCAAAGGGCATCCTTTGAGAAGAAAAGAGAATGTATATCTTTGCAATTACATGTCCTTGATGTTACAAATGATCTGGTGGTATCCATAGTTTGGTACCAGGGTATATTGTGTGAATGAATTACAAAGAACAGTGTGAAGTCTTGCATATTAATCCCCGCAGTGTGGCGTCAGTTACATTTATGGCATTTGTTTTTCTGGTCTAGGCTACTGAAATTTGTCCCATATTGATGCAGTCTCAGAAACCATTTAGGACCAGGAAGGCTTTTTTTTCCCAAGCTAGTCGAAACTAGATATAGATGAAGATGTTTCCCCCAATCCTTTGGATCAAATAGATGTGTATAATTAGCTTGGACAAACATTGCATGTACATGTATTATGTTTATTAATGCAACACAGATAATTAAAATATATAGGTATTGTCCTTTAAGCTGCAAGTCAGTTTTCCCCAAGAGACCTACTTATCTTAAATCGTTACAATTGTTTCTTTGCTTATCTTAAATTGTAACAAAAGTATCTAAGTGCACGTGCCACATATTCTAGACTTTCTGCCAAAGGTCAATTAAGTTTTAAAAACTTTGTATCTTTTTCCTGGCTGTTCAGTGGAGGAGAGAGAAAGTCGGGACATTTCAGTAACAATTCGGGACTGTGGGTTGAGCTGTCACAATCGGGACTGTCCCTCGAAAAACGGCATAGTTTGGAACCTCAGGGAGGTTCAGGTGGTCAAATCACCCCTATTCATATGACACTGCTTCCCATTGAAGCCAATTGGAAAGATTCTGCCTTTAGAAAACAGGAAAGCACAATCAGGGAATGCTTATTGTCACCAACACAAGTAAGGCATGGGGGGGTCGGGGTGCAGGCTAGATTGAACATTGAGACTGGCCATGGTTTGAGCATTTACCAAACAAATTGGGTTGATAAAATCACTGGCCAATGATTACTTTGGTGCCTCTAGAAGGCAAATTCCATTAGAAGGCAAATTCATCCACTGCATTCCTTGCCTGATGGGATTTTACAGCCTTCATATTTCATATCTTACTGAGCCGTAATCAGATACTGGTTAGGGTGCTCATCATTGTGGCGCAAGGCTTGCCATAGTTGTAGAAGTCTGGTAAGTCTGCTACCCTAAT
This sequence comes from Xenopus laevis, assembly GCF_017654675.1. Lineage (NCBI taxonomy): Eukaryota > Metazoa > Chordata > Amphibia > Anura > Pipidae > Xenopus > Xenopus laevis. Next base: position 30,659,013 of record NC_054388.1, read on the forward strand.
GTCAATGACTTCCTTATCTCAGCACAGATAAAACGGAGGGGACAGGGGCAACGAATGGCAGCGGTCCTAGGGGTGCCTGCTATGTAAATCGGGCCCTCCGTGTCATCAGCCTGTGACTGCACTGTAAATGCTAATCTCTAGGTGCTAAACAGTGACCTTTTCTCAGACAGTGCATTCTTTATACCAACTAGTTATAGTATGTCCAAGAAATGCATGGTTTAAAATATTGAGGCATGATACCCATAGGCATTACATTGCCTCCAGTTCTGTAGAATTACTATTCAGTCATTGCTCAAGGGTCCACACATACACTTTAATTAAACCATGCACCTTTTTTTTGGCATAGGCCAAATCCATTTCTGATTTTAAGAGGAATTCTAAAAAAAAACCTGAGGGTTAGGGGAGAGGTTAAGAAAACTTTCATCCAACCAGCCAATGTTAGTCTAGGCTTGGGAGTTTGTCCTACTGTCCTTAAAATAAAAAAAATACATATAAGAATCATATTTGGTATTTGTGAACTAGTCGTTTGATTATGAGGCTAAACATGTTGCTAGGTAGCTACTGCAAGAGATGCCAAGCCAGATTTTAAGTAGTCCAGGGGCATCTTGGATGTGCCTGTCATGCCCTTCTGACCCCCCACCAGGATACTTTGGACGATATCAAAGGACTTTGGGTGATGCTTCATGTATTTCATTGGGTGAGTACGTTTTGTAGGAAATTACTGACAGCACGAGACATCACTTCTGGCTGTGCATGACGTCACTTCTACCTCTGAACCCTCATCCCCCAGATTATTTTCTTTCAAAATTTGAATTATCATATGTGCACCCGAGGGCCGCCTCCTAAAGTTGCCACCCTAGACACTGTCCCTCGAGTGCCTATATGTTGAATAAGGTGAATCTTCTTGTGGTCCTTAGGAAATGATAAAGCTGCTAATTAAGCTGATGCAATAAACCTCATATGAAAAACACATTAGTCCAGACTAGGATTTCTAACAGTTTCCAGGCATTTTGCCAGTAGTTCAAGATAAAGCAGTTGCAATCCATTATACTATGTTTACAGTATTTTAATTGTGGTTCCATATTTACAGTCAACAGGGTGTGAATGATAATCCATGATTCCAAATGACTTGGCAAATTGCTGATAAATGAATTTTTGAGTGAATTGGTATCTATTAAGGATACATTAGGGATACATCTGCAGCGGAGGGGCAATGGGCGCCTTGCTCTACTTCTTGTCTTGACATGCAATTCCTTGCAAGTCTAGAATGGAGCACAGTGGTTATGCCTCACTCTGTATTGAACACTCCCTGCTGAGTTACATACAGTGGGGGTGAGGGGTGGGAACCCCCTTGCACTCATGAGATCTGCACCTAGGAAGATGCAGAGTGCAGCTTGCACCTACCAGCAAAATTGTTTCCTTTATCAGCAGTAAGGGATGCAATCTTGCACCCTACAGTTCTCCTGCACTTGCAACTGTAGCCTTAGTAAAGGAACCCTATTAAGTTTTAACTGCTTTGATATGATTGGTTTAACAAATGGTTAAACCTATATGACTTTAAGGCAAAGTACACTTACTATCACATTATGTGGCTTTACAAGGCCAAATCATTGTAGAGGATATTGAGCGACATTAAACTTATTTTATATACAAGTTTATCACAGAGATTAAATAAAGTGTAAAAAGTCAGTGAACTTGTATAGTCTGTGAAGCTGATGTGGCAATGTTTAATCACTGAGAGGTAAGTCAAAAGCAGAAAAAAATCTTTCTGAAATTATCCACTAGAACAGAAGTGCCCAAACTTTACTAATGTGTGGTCTACTTTTAGTGATGATGTCCCATTGGGATCTACATCCATAAAAGCATTGTTAGTGTTCTGTTCCATGGAAAATATTACTTAAATATTGATTTATGAGAAAATGTATTCTGTTATATTTAAAGGGCTACTGTCACGGGAAAATTGTTTTCTTCAAAATGAATCAGTTAATAGTGCTGATCCAGCAGAATTCTGCACTGAAATCTATTTCTCAAAAGAGCAAACAGATTTTTTTATATTCAATTTTGAAATCTGACATGGGGCTAGACATTTTGTCAATTTCCCAGCTGCCCCAAGTCATGTGACTTGTGCTCTGATAAACTTCAATCACTCTTTACTGATGTACTGCAAGTTGGAGTGATATCACCCCCCTCCCTTTTTTCCCCCAGCAGCCAAACAAAAGAACAATGGGAAGGTAACCAGATAGCAGCTCCCTAACACAAGATAACAGCTGCCTAGTAGATCTAAAAACAGCACTCAATAGTAAAAACCCATGTCCCACTGAGACACATTCAGTAACATTGAGAAGAAAAAACAGCAGCCTGCCAGAAAGCATTTCTCTCATAAAGTGCAGGAGAAGATGGAGCCCATGAAGCATTCTGCAGAGACATAGGAAGAGGTTCACAACCATGACCCAACATATTCCTTAAAAATATAAAGAAAAGAATACCCCGTGGGTAACAACTTAATCAATAACCAGCATACAGGAAGCTCTTAGGATTAAATAAGTCAATTCAATAAATTCAATAAATAAATTAAAGTGCAATTAGTGCCTCCAAATAAATTAATCAATTGTACAGCTATTTAATTTTAAATTAATTAGTAAAATTCTATAAAGTGCCAATTAGTGCATGATATTCGAAGTAATTTATTCAATTATCATTCCCAAAAAAAAAAAAAAAAAAAAAAATTCAAGGTTAGCCTAAAACCAACAGGGCTAAAATAGAAATGATAAAATTCCTTTAGGGTGCAATTAATTGTGTAAAGAATTAAATTAAGTAAAATTATTAGAACCAAAAAAATTATATTGAATTAATCACTAATTTGTATATAATAATTGCTGGAGATTAAATTAATTACGAGATCTCGTTAAGTTAAAAAATGACCAAATTAGGATTAGAAACTAAAACCAAATACTGCGGTCAAATAGAATAGAAAGAAGATATAATGAAACATAAGATGGTGGAGCTGTCCCAAAACTAACTACCTATTGTTTTCTAAGACTGGGACACCACAAAGTAAAAGTCAGGACAGGGTAACCGAGACTGTGGCCTTTGTATATTAACTTTCCCTGATCTTGTAGAGACTGGGTTAACCCTAATAAACCACAAATCACCGGCCCCTTAGAAAGGAAGGAAGATGGTTAAGATAAAAGAGAACCGCAGCAATAAGGAATCAGATCCAACCCCAAAAAAGTACCAAGAAAAAATATATAAATATATAATAAAATCACAAGGATTAGGCGACTCGCCAACGCGCGTTTCGCTAACAAGCTTTCTCAAGGCGAAATGATTGATCCGTTTCTGGTACGCTGTAAAAAAGGTTCCGTATACGTCATCCAAATGCGTCGCTCTGTAGTTATCGCGTGAATTAGGGAGTCTTCTAATTGGTAGTTCCCGTTGAGACGTCAAGAGAATCATCAGAGCGCTTAGACGTCAAGAGGCACGGCCCTGTACGTCAGACACACGCCCCCGCACAGCTCCGTCCTATTGGCCAGCATGACCGTGACAGGGAACGCATCAATGGGGCCCGATCATCGGTAACACCCCTTCCCTGCCACACATAACAGCCAGCACCAATCGTTGTTCAAGATCTAATGAGGCGTATATTTAAGATGATACGAACAACCAATCATCGTTCCTATGAACCACTAAGACCAATATTATGATTAAGATCCACTGCTATAAATAAACCAATTTGATCTGATTTTCCCACCATATATTAAAATAATTTTATTAATCCATTATTAAAAAGAAGAAAAATTCTGGGATATATCTATATCGAATATTATTTTATAGCAATGGGAAGGGATTATATAACATGATAGAAAATACTCAGACTATAGGGTCACAGAAGGATTACTGATCTATTTATGCGTCCATTCAACCTAGGATCAATAAAAATATGCAAACTATATTGCTCATTAGAATTAGAAATAAAAACCATAGTTAAATAAAAGATGTGAACAGATTGTTTTCATTTATTCCTCGAGGGGAAATGGTATCCAATTTAAAAATCCAATAACTCTCTCGTTGAAGGAGAATTTGTTCCAAGTCTCCATTTCGTATTCCTAAATTTATTTTTTCCAAAGCCCAGAAAGAGACCTTGGCTGGATCCATATTATGAAACTTCTTAAAATGGCTCGCTACTGTTGAGAGAGTTTTATCGGATTTATTCAGATTTCCCGCAGTCCTTATTGAGCTGCAGTGTTGCTGGATCCGCGACTTCAACATTTGTGTTGTCATGCCTATATATTTCTTAGAACATGGGCATTCGACACAATAAATTACCCCTTGGGTCTTACAGTTTATGTAGCTGTTGACCCAATGTTGTTTGCCAAAGTGATCCTGAAAAGAATCCACTTTGATCATTTTATTGCACATGTTGCAGTTGCCGCATGGGAAACAGCCCCTATTTTTTTGATTCAGTTTTGATTTTTGGGCTTGAAAATGACTTTTAGTAAGCATATCTTTCAGATTTGGACTTCTCTTGTAACAGATAGAAGCTCGATCCTGCAAGATTGTGCTTAACGTATTGTCTTCTAATAAAACAGGCCAGTGTTTATTGATTATTTCTTGAATTTGCAAGCTATTGGTATTAAAAGTTGTAATAAACCGCACCACATTGTTGGGATCTTGTTTTTTAGTTTTAGTTACCAATAATTCGGATCGATCTGTCCCCATTGCTCTATTATAAGCTTTTTTTACAATTTTTCCAGAGTAGCCCCTTGTACGTAAGCGCGCCTTTAGTTCTTTGGCTTGTTCTTTAAAAACATCCCGAGAAGAGCAGTTACGTTTCAATCTTAAGAATTCCCCTGTTGGGACTGACTTTTTGACTGACTGTGGATGAAAGCTCGAGAATGTTAAAAGAGAATTCGTGGCTGTTGATTTTCTGTAGTTTTTAGTTAATAATTGACCATCAGGGGCAATTTCGATCAAAAGATCCAAAAAGGAAATCGAACAGTCCGAAATTTCCAAGGTTAATTTGATGTTCAATTCGTTCCTGTTCAGCTCGGATACAAACTCAACCGCCTCATCCCTTGTGCCCTCCCAAATCACTAGGATATCGTCGATATACCTGATCCACCTACGGATTTTAGAGTGATAAGGGGACAGGTAATTACCCCATACAACTGTTTGTTCCCAATATCCTAAAAAGAGATTTGCATAGGAGGGAGCACAGGAAGTGCCCATGGCGGTACCTTGGGTTTGTAAATAAAACTTACCATTAAAGGTAAAGTAATTAAAACAGAGAACAAACTTCATTAGTCTACACAGAAAGTCAATTGTCTCCGTTTTATCACCCAAATTCTGATTTAAGAAGTACCTCAGAGCTTTCAAACCTAGGTCATGTTTGATCGATGTATATAATGACTCAACATCTAGGGTCAAAAGAAGGGTTGTACTATTCACCGTCAGATTCTCAATTTGTGCAAGAACATGTAGAGTATCTCGTGCATATGAATCCAAACCTTCTACCATTGGTCTTATTCTCAGGTCTAGATACTGACTGGCCTTCTCTGTCAGATTACAATTTCCAGAGACTATCGGCCTCCCTGGTGGTTTTATTATGTTCTTATGAATTTTTGGAAGCAGGTAGAAGGTTGCAATTCTAGGTTTATTTACTGTTAGAAAGGTTCTTTCTTTCTTCGAGATTAGGCTATTATCGAAGGCCTCTTTAAGTAAGTTCATATATATTTGCAGGAAATTTTCAGTGGGATCCCCCAAAATCTCCTTGTAACTAATAGAGGTCAGTTGAATATTAGCCTCCTCTAAGTACATGCTATTTGGCCAGATGACAATATTCCCCCCTTTGTCAGATGGTTTAATTTGTACATCATGCCATTGCTGCATGTCTTTAATGGCTTTATTTTCTTCCCTAGATATGTTATTTTCATATATACGAGTTTCTAATGATAAGAGATCCTTGGTAACCAAATTAACAAAAATCGCCACATTGGGGCAAATATTCGATGTTGGAGTGAACTGGGATTTAACTTTAAGTTTATTCATCCAGTCCTCTAAAGAGGGAGCTGGTATGGTGTTCTCCAATACTTGCTCTTCATTTTCCAACAATAGTTCTTCCAAATCATTAAGTGCTCTGAGTTCCACATCGGTCATTTGAGTACACCCTTCTAATCTTTCTTTGTCAAAATATTTTTTCAGTAAGAGTTTTCTAGCAAAGAGATTCAAGTCTTTAACTGTTTCAAAGGGATCTAAGCGAAAGGTGGGCGAAAAGGATAATCCTTTATTTAATACATTACAGTGAGCCGGAGTCAACACATGTTCAGAAAGGTTAATGATATTTAATGATTGTTCATTTTTTGTATTTGGTATTCGGTGCATAGTTTACCTTGGATTTCTCCCTTAGATTTATTTTGTCCCTGCCCTGTTCGTCCTTGTTGTGGGTTGGGGGTTGTGATGTATCCCTCAGATTCCTCACCTGTCCTAAAAAAATCGGATACTGGGTGAGGTCCCTGTTACCATTTTGTGAGGGTCTAGCAGGGGGGTTGGCTGCCTCCTGAGAGGTGAAGGGACCATTGGTATCTTCTAATTGTGGTTCTATTATCTGCCTTGATTCCTTAGAGTTAAAGTCAGGACGTGTAGTGGGATTATAACTTCTAGGTTTATTATTACCGTTACTATTAAACCTGGGTCCATCCTTCCCCCTATTATATCGAGATGAAAACTTCTTTTGTTGGGAATTGTTTCTGTTGTGGGACCAGTTGTACACCGAATTAGTAGAAAAATCCTTAATATCTCTTATTAATTTACCCTTCTTGGTATCAAGGAGAGATGTTTCAAACTTATGCATTCCCTTCATAATGGAGTCATATTTAGATATGAAACATTCATTATTCTTAACCAAATCTAGTTTCATATGTACTTCTTCTATCTCTTTATCTATCATAGCCAGTTTCTTCTCCTCCTCACTAATTAGGAGATCCATTAATTTAAAGGAGCATTCACTCAAGACCGTTTCCCATTTATCCTTGAAGCCATTATCTGGGGCCTCAAAGGTAGGGTAGATTTGTACTCTTAGGCCTCTAGGTATAAGGCCTTTGCTTTTATATTTCTGGAAAAACTGCAAGTTCCACCATGACCTGCATTGTTTGGTAATCAGCCATTCAAAAGTATCAAGTATTTCAGTACCTTGATTGGCTTCCTCCTTATTGGTCGAAATTTGTGAATCAAAAATCAGGTCTAAATCTTTCAATCTGTTCGAAGTTAATTGATTTAAATCCTTGGTTAAATCTATACAAGTGGCCATAGTGGGAGAGGAGAGTTTAGAACAGAGGAAAACCCCCCGAAATGTACTGTAAATTGAAAATAAAAGAGAAACAACTCTTCACTCCCTAAATAAAAGAGACCTCAAATGTTCCACACGAGGACCGACAACTGTCCGAAAATCAAATGTACTTAAAAATATAAAGAAAAGAATACCCCGTGGGTAACAACTTAATCAATAACCAGCATACAGGAAGCTCTTAGGATTAAATAAGTCAATTCAATAAATTCAATAAATAAATTAAAGTGCAATTAGTGCCTCCAAATAAATTAATCAATTGTACAGCTATTTAATTTTAAATTAATTAGTAAAATTCTATAAAGTGCCAATTAGTGCATGATATTCGAAGTAATTTATTCAATTATCATTCCCAAAAAAAAAAAAAAAAAAAAAAAATTTTCAAGGTTAGCCTAAAACCAACAGGGCTAAAATAGAAATGATAAAATTCCTTTAGGGTGCAATTAATTGTGTAAAGAATTAAATTAAGTAAAATTATTAGAACCAAAAAAATTATATTGAATTAATCACTAATTTGTATATAATAATTGCTGGAGATTAAATTAATTACGAGATCTCGTTAAATTAAAAAATGACCAAATTAGGATTAGAAACTAAAACCAAATACTGCGGTCAAATAGAATAGAAAGAAGATATAATGAAACATAAGATGGTGGAGCTGTCCCAAAACTAACTACCTATTGTTTTCTAAGACTGGGACACCACAAAGTAAAAGTCAGGACAGGGTAACCGAGACTGTGGCCTTTGTATATTAACTTTCCCTGATCTTGTAGAGACTGGGTTAACCCTAATAAACCACAAATCACCGGCCCCTTAGAAAGGAAGGAAGATGGTTAAGATAAAAGAGAACCGCAGCAATAAGGAATCAGATCCAACCCCAAAAAAGTACCAAGAAAAAAATATATAAATATATAATAAAATCACAAGGATTAGGCGACTCGCCAACGCGCGTTTCGCTAACAAGCTTTGAGAAAGCTTGTTAGCGAAACGCGCGTTGGCGAGTCGCCTAATCCTTGTGATTTTATTATATATTTATATATTTTTTTCTTGGTACTTTTTTGGGGTTGGATCTGATTCCTTATTGCTGCGGTTCTCTTTTATCTTAACCATCTTCCTTCCTTTCTAAGGGGCCGGTGATTTGTGGTTTATTAGGGTTAACCCAGTCTCTACAAGATCAGGGAAAGTTAATATACAAAGGCCACAGTCTCGGTTACCCTGTCCTGACTTTTACTTTGTGGTGTCCCAGTCTTAGAAAACAATAGGTAGTTAGTTTTGGGACAGCTCCACCATCTTATGTTTCATTATATCTTCTTTCTATTCTATTTGACCGCAGTATTTGGTTTTAGTTTCTAATCCTAATTTGGTCATTTTTTAACTTAACGAGATCTCGTAATTAATTTAATCTCCAGCAATTATTATATACAAATTAGTGATTAATTCAATATAATTTTTTTGGTTCTAATAATTTTACTTAATTTAATTCTTTACACAATTAATTGCACCCTAAAGGAATTTTATCATTTCTATTTTAGCCCTGTTGGTTTTAGGCTAACCTTGAATTTTTTTTTTTTTTTTTTTTTTTGGGAATGATAATTGAATAAATTACTTCGAATATCATGCACTAATTGGCACTTTATAGAATTTTACTAATTAATTTAAAATTAAATAGCTGTACAATTGATTAATTTATTTGGAGGCACTAATTGCACTTTAATTTATTTATTGAATTTATTGAATTGACTTATTTAATCCTAAGAGCTTCCTGTATGCTGGTTATTGATTAAGTTGTTACCCACGGGGTATTCTTTTCTTTATATTTTTAAGTACATTTGATTTTCGGACAGTTGTCGGTCCTCGTGTGGAACATTTGAGGTCTCTTTTATTTAGGGAGTGAAGAGTTGTTTCTCTTTTATTTTCAATTTACAGTACATTTCGGGGGGTTTTCCTCTGTTCTAAACTCTCCTCTCCCACTATGGCCACTTGTATAGATTTAACCAAGGATTTAAATCAATTAACTTCGAACAGATTGAAAGATTTAGACCTGATTTTTGATTCACAAATTTCGACCAATAAGGAGGAAGCCAATCAAGGTACTGAAATACTTGATACTTTTGAATGGCTGATTACCAAACAATGCAGGTCATGGTGGAACTTGCAGTTTTTCCAGAAATATAAAAGCAAAGGCCTTATACCTAGAGGCCTAAGAGTACAAATCTACCCTACCTTTGAGGCCCCAGATAATGGCTTCAAGGATAAATGGGAAACGGTCTTGAGTGAATGCTCCTTTAAATTAATGGATCTCCTAATTAGTGAGGAGGAGAAGAAACTGGCTATGATAGATAAAGAGATAGAAGAAGTACATATGAAACTAGATTTGGTTAAGAATAATGAATGTTTCATATCTAAATATGACTCCATTATGAAGGGAATGCATAAGTTTGAAACATCTCTCCTTGATACCAAGAAGGGTAAATTAATAAGAGATATTAAGGATTTTTCTACTAATTCGGTGTACAACTGGTCCCACAACAGAAACAATTCCCAACAAAAGAAGTTTTCATCTCGATATAATAGGGGGAAGGATGGACCCAGGTTTAATAGTAACGGTAATAATAAACCTAGAAGTTATAATCCCACTACACGTCCTGACTTTAACTCTAAGGAATCAAGGCAGATAATAGAACCACAATTAGAAGATACCAATGGTCCCTTCACCTCTCAGGAGGCAGCCAACCCCCCTGCTAGACCCTCACAAAATGGTAACAGGGACCTCACCCAGTATCCGATTTTTTTAGGACAGGTGAGGAATCTGAGGGATACATCACAACCCCCAACCCACAACAAGGACGAACAGGGCAGGGACAAAATAAATCTAAGGGAGAAATCCAAGGTAAACTATGCACCGAATACCAAATACAAAAAAATGAACAATCATTAAATATCATTAACCTTTCTGAACATGTGTTGACTCCGGCTCACTGTAATGTATTAAATAAAGGATTATCCTTTTCGCCCACCTTTCGCTTAGATCCCTTTGAAACAGTTAAAGACTTGAATCTCTTTGCTAGAAAACTCTTACTGAAAAAATATTTTGACAAAGAAAGATTAGAAGGGTGTACTCAAATGACCGATGTGGAACTCAGAGCACTTAATGATTTGGAAGAACTATTGTTGGAAAATGAAGAGCAAGTATTGGAGAACACCATACCAGCTCCCTCTTTAGAGGACTGGATGAATAAACTTAAAGTTAAATCCCAGTTCACTCCAACATCGAATATTTGCCCCAATGTGGCGATTTTTGTTAATTTGGTTACCAAGGATCTCTTATCATTAGAAACTCGTATATATGAAAATAACATATCTAGGGAAGAAAATAAAGCCATTAAAGACATGCAGCAATGGCATGATGTACAAATTAAACCATCTGACAAAGGGGGGAATATTGTCATCTGGCCAAATAGCATGTACTTAGAGGAGGCTAATATTCAACTGACCTCTATTAGTTACAAGGAGATTTTGGGGGATCCCACTGAAAATTTCCTGCAAATATATATGAACTTACTTAAAGAGGCCTTCGATAATAGCCTAATCTCGAAGAAAGAAAGAACCTTTCTAACAGTAAATAAACCTAGAATTGCAACCTTCTACCTGCTTCCAAAAATTCATAAGAACATAATAAAACCACCAGGGAGGCCGATAGTCTCTGGAAATTGTAATCTGACAGAGAAGGCCAGTCAGTATCTAGACCTGAGAATAAGACCAATGGTAGAAGGTTTGGATTCATATGCACGAGATACTCTACATGTTCTTGCACAAATTGAGAATCTGACGGTGAATAGTACAACCCTTCTTTTGACCCTAGATGTTGAGTCATTATATACATCGATCAAACATGACCTAGGTTTGAAAGCTCTGAGGTACTTCTTAAATCAGAATTTGGGTGATAAAACGGAGACAATTGACTTTCTGTGTAGACTAATGAAGTTTGTTCTCTGTTTTAATTACTTTACCTTTAATGGTAAGTTTTATTTACAAACCCAAGGTACCGCCATGGGCACTTCCTGTGCTCCCTCCTATGCAAATCTCTTTTTAGGATATTGGGAACAAACAGTTGTATGGGGTAATTACCTGTCCCCTTATCACTCTAAAATCCGTAGGTGGATCAGGTATATCGACGATATCCTAGTGATTTGGGAGGGCACAAGGGATGAGGCGGTTGAGTTTGTATCCGAGCTGAACAGGAACGAATTGAACATCAAATTAACCTTGGAAATTTCGGACTGTTCGATTTCCTTTTTGGATCTTTTGATCGAAATTGCCCCTGATGGTCAATTATTAACTAAAAACTACAGAAAATCAACAGCCACGAATTCTCTTTTAACATTCTCGAGCTTTCATCCACAGTCAGTCAAAAAGTCAGTCCCAACAGGGGAATTCTTAAGATTGAAACGTAACTGCTCTTCTCGGGATGTTTTTAAAGAACAAGCCAAAGAACTAAAGGCGCGCTTACGTACAAGGGGCTACTCTGGAAAAATTGTAAAAAAAGCTTATAATAGAGCAATGGGGACAGATCGATCCGAATTATTGGTAACTAAAACTAAAAAACAAGATCCCAACAATGTGGTGCGGTTTATTACAACTTTTAATACCAATAGCTTGCAAATTCAAGAAATAATCAATAAACACTGGCCTGTTTTATTAGAAGACAATACGTTAAGCACAATCTTGCAGGATCGAGCTTCTATCTGTTACAAGAGAAGTCCAAATCTGAAAGATATGCTTACTAAAAGTCATTTTCAAGCCCAAAAATCAAAACTGAATCAAAAAAATAGGGGCTGTTTCCCATGCGGCAACTGCAACATGTGCAATAAAATGATCAAAGTGGATTCTTTTCAGGATCACTTTGGCAAACAACATTGGGTCAACAGCTACATAAACTGTAAGACCCAAGGGGTAATTTATTGTGTCGAATGCCCATGTTCTAAGAAATATATAGGCATGACAACACAAATGTTGAAGTCGCGGATCCAGCAACACTGCAGCTCAATAAGGACTGCGGGAAATCTGAATAAATCCGATAAAACTCTCTCAACAGTAGCGAGCCATTTTAAGAAGTTTCATAATATGGATCCAGCCAAGGTCTCTTTCTGGGCTTTGGAAAAAATAAATTTAGGAATACGAAATGGAGACTTGGAACAAATTCTCCTTCAACGAGAGAGTTATTGGATTTTTAAATTGGATACCATTTCCCCTCGAGGAATAAATGAAAACAATCTGTTCACATCTTTTATTTAACTATGGTTTTTATTTCTAATTCTAATGAGCAATATAGTTTGCATATTTTTATTGATCCTAGGTTGAATGGACGCATAAATAGATCAGTAATCCTTCTGTGACCCTATAGTCTGAGTATTTTCTATCATGTTATATAATCCCTTCCCATTGCTATAAAATAATATTCGATATAGATATATCCCAGAATTTTTCTTCTTTTTAATAATGGATTAATAAAATTATTTTAATATATGGTGGGAAAATCAGATCAAATTGGTTTATTTATAGCAGTGGATCTTAATCATAATATTGGTCTTAGTGGTTCATAGGAACGATGATTGGTTGTTCGTATCATCTTAAATATACGCCTCATTAGATCTTGAACAACGATTGGTGCTGGCTGTTATGTGTGGCAGGGAAGGGGTGTTACCGATGATCGGGCCCCATTGATGCGTTCCCTGTCACGGTCATGCTGGCCAATAGGACGGAGCTGTGCGGGGGCGTGTGTCTGACGTACAGGGCCGTGCCTCTTGACGTCTAAGCGCTCTGATGATTCTCTTGACGTCTCAACGGGAACTACCAATTAGAAGACTCCCTAATTCACGCGATAACTACAGAGCGACGCATTTGGATGACGTATACGGAACCTTTTTTACAGCGTACCAGAAACGGATCAATCATTTCGCCTTGAGAAAGCTTGTTAGCGAAACGCGCGTTGGCGAGTCGCCTAATCCTTGTGATTTTATTATATATTTATATATTTTTTTCTTGGTACTTTTTTGGGGTTGGATCTGATTCCTTATTGCTGCGGTTCTCTTTTATCTTAACCATCTTCCTTCCTTTCTAAGGGGCCGGTGATTTGTGGTTTATTAGGGTTAACCCAGTCTCTACAAGATCAGGGAAAGTTAATATACAAAGGCCACAGTCTCGGTTACCCTGTCCTGACTTTTACTTTGTGGTGTCCCAGTCTTAGAAAACAATAGGTAGTTAGTTTTGGGACAGCTCCACCATCTTATGTTTCATTATATCTTCTTTCTATTCTATTTGACCGCAGTATTTGGTTTTAGTTTCTAATCCTAATTTGGTCATTTTTTAACTTAACGAGATCTCGTAATTAATTTAATCTCCAGCAATTATTATATACAAATTAGTGATTAATTCAATATAATTTTTTTGGTTCTAATAATTTTACTTAATTTAATTCTTTACACAATTAATTGCACCCTAAAGGAATTTTATCATTTCTATTTTAGCCCTGTTGGTTTTAGGCTAACCTTGAATTTTTTTTTTTTTTTTTTTTTTTTTTTGGGAATGATAATTGAATAAATTACTTCGAATATCATGCACTAATTGGCACTTTATAGAATTTTACTAATTAATTTAAAATTAAATAGCTGTACAATTGATTAATTTATTTGGAGGCACTAATTGCACTTTAATTTATTTATTGAATTTATTGAATTGACTTATTTAATCCTAAGAGCTTCCTGTATGCTGGTTATTGATTAAGTTGTTACCCACGGGGTATTCTTTTCTTTATATTTTTAAGTACATTTGATTTTCGGACAGTTGTCGGTCCTCGTGTGGAACATTTGAGGTCTCTTTTATTTAGGGAGTGAAGAGTTGTTTCTCTTTTATTTTCAATTTACCAACATATTCCTTGTCAGGCTGGATCTATTTCTAATTAAGCCCCATACCAGACTCCAGTCAAGAAGGCCATCTTCCATGCAGATGCCATTAAGCTATGCCTGGCTTCATCAGTGGACAGGTAGCATAAGCATGTGTATGGCCAGGCACTGAATGGACATAATTTACTGGATGCTTGGAATGTATCAAAAGGTTTTACTTAATCAGAACATTCTGTTTAGGTAATCGCATCAGGGCTTCACAACTGAACTTTTTTAAAATGTTGCTGTCAGGTTAATCCCTTCACCATAGCTAGGCATTAAAAAAGCAAGACTGACATTTTAATTTAAAGGAAGAAACAAAATAAGCCTTTTGATACAAATCCCATACCTGTACTTGATAAGAAACTTGGTACCAAGGGAGATTGGTGCTCACAGTTTTAACACTTCTGATTAAGGCACCCAATGCCCTTATTATTATGGACCAAGGAAACAACTGGGACAGTTGCTCAACATCTTTTTTTCTTTTAAATGTAATTGCAAACCCCTGTCCAAATAAAAGAAGCAGCCCTGGACCATCTTGACACTTGGATAAGAACCAACTTCCATATCATGACATATCACAACAGCCCATTCGCTGGACTACAGCCTGATCCATGGAAACCCTGACTTGGATTCCCAGCTATGTCATGCTGGCTGTATGCTGACCCCCTATAGACAAATGAGCAACCCACACAATGGAACAACCTGAAATGAGAAAGTGACATGAAAACTACAAACACAACAGAACATAAATAAATATACTGCAAAACCGAATGCACCCTAGGCCAACTATGCTTACCATAAGTAGTCACACCAGTAGCCTAACATATTTGTGATAACAAGATGATCCCACCTCATCCCCAAGGTCAAGCCTAGCTGCCTCTATTGCCATACCATGTCAGAAGAAGTGGGTTCGAAGGAATTTTCCCCAGACCATTGCTAAGCATAAACTGGAACTCATAGCATGTAAGCATTCAAGAATCTCCGGTACTGCGCTTCTCAAAATATATTGCATGCGTTAACTGCCACCACATACTCACCAATAGTCTGGGATTTGCCAGCTGCTGCTGTGTCTCAGGCCTGTGAGCGGTCCAACCACTTAACTGGTATGTTTCCAGTACATCCCTGGATTGCCTGGGATTGAAAGGTCTCCCCTGGCTAGTGCCCTCCAACAGGTCTCTGCAGATGACTGACCTCGAGATTATTAAAGGAGTCACGGGAAACCATCCTAAATAGCTTGGAAACACATTTTGGGTCCCAACCCAGCGTTTGAGAACAGTGTTTAGGAATTTCCGCCCGCAAAAATATAAGTTGTAAGGTCAAACAAACAGAGTGATCGTCAACAGCCTCTGTTTTTTTTTTGCTGCACCTGAGATGCAAACAACCTGCAAACAAATAGACTTGGTATCCGGAACATATCTGGGCTCAAGGTTTCCCTACCTAGTTATACACAGAGAGGCTGTTTTCTCCAGCAGATAATGATTAATGTTTCTTGCTGTTTTTCTAGCCACTCACCGGCATTGGGGAAGTGTCACTGTGACAGTCATGAATGTGTTTTCAATAAAGTGCTTTGCTAATTTCTAACTTTGTGCCTGTGGGTTAATATAGGGGCATTTGATGTTCTCTTGGACTTGGCTAAATACAACAGGACAAAAACAAGCAAAGCGTTTGCCTATTAATGACATGCAATAAATGTTTTAGACTACAACTCCCAGCATGCCCCTACAGTCAAAATTTTATGAAAGATTAACCACTGTAGTCTCTAAAGGGTATAACAAATGTTGTTGTAGAAATGAATGGATATTTATAACAATAACTGTATAACTGTATTTATAACAATAACTGTATATATATAATGCTCATGTTCATGTGTCTCATATTATTTTTATGTGATGTAAAGAATTATTAAAACAGTGGCGCCTAAAGGCATATGATCTACCATTACCAGTTTTTGAAACAATTCAAACAGATCTTACTTCTTGGCACTTTCCAATTTACTCTCTCTTTTCATTTGGGCATAATGTAATTAAGTTATATATTCTGTGGTAGTGTAAAACTTGCAACAATATCGAGTGTCAATTCGAATCATGCAATGTTTTTTAGTTGTTTTTAATTTTCTTGAGATGTTGACGAAAAACTCAAATAATTCAGATTATGGAACGAAAACCAGCACAAACAGTCCAAAATTATCGAGAAACCTGAAGGCAAAAAAAGTTCCAATTAATAAAGGAACCATCTGCCACTGACTTCTATATGACTTCGACAGGTTACAATTGATACATAAAGGCTGCTCAGGGGTCTTTGGGGTGCTTCTCACTGTATATAAATTATTTAAGGTCTCAGTACCCTCTGGCTCATTGTATAATATGACCTTTAGTGAAAGCCCCATGTGGCATTACACTAATGGCATAGTAAGCCTGTTGCCTGCCCTGACCTGTGCCTGTTCGTTAGACTTCAACTCTGCTTAGTCCATTGGTTCACATGCCACTGAGCTTTTGCCTGTTCTTCTTGTTCCTTAGTCCCTACTTCCTGATTCTATATGATTGATACAGTTGAGAATAAAATCTCATATTTTAGGTAACATTCACATTTCTGTCCCATGACCTTAGTGATGGTCATATTATTTCGTCAGAGACACTTTATCTCATTTATTTATTTGTGATAGCTCTTTCTATTGAGTAGTATACTAATAGATATATTGAAGAAAAGGCTGGATGCCTTTTTACCAAGCAAGAGGATAATAAACTCTCAGTATTAACGCCCACTACTCCAGAGGTTGTTCAGTTGCTGTGTCAGGTAGGAATTCCCCCCCACCTCTGAAAACAGTTTCTGGCAGTGCCAGGCCTAGGTGTTCAGGTCCCCAACGCAAATTTTGTACATAACACCATTTTTTTGTCATTGTCTTCTTCTATATAATTCTTTTCACCACATGTCATCCTCCCATCATTTTACGAGGGCCACTCCACTCTCTCCAGTGCCTCCTTTTGCTTTCCTCTCAGGGTTTTGAATAGTGTTCACTTGCTTACTCCTGTATAAAATGGCACCGTTCCAATGTATTGTTTCTACATTTGAACTTTGATCCAGACACTCTGTCACAGAAGGGGCTCTGCCGGCTGCACAGTTAATATAAAATACTGCGTGGTGGCCACATCATTGTGGAACTGTAGAATGGCCTAAATCACTGCATGCAAAGGGACATTGACAATATGGGCAATATTATTGATATTATTGTAATAATACTTTTTTTCTCTTGTCTGAAATGTTTAGCAATACATCTTACCTCATCCCACCTAACTAGACCTCTTCTCACCTCTTACCCAATCACTCCTGTAACTGCTGCAATCTCTCCTGTCCTGCCTGCTGCACTAAACATGCTTACAGAGTTCTTGGAAAGTCAGCAATATCCAGAACTGCCTTTTAACCCTATTTTCATGGCTTGTTTGCTGAAAGTTAGATGCAGTGAGTACTTTACCATGCAATAACCTCAGCACAGATAAGGGCAATCTATTTCTTTCATTTTATGTTCTTCATTTTATTGCATTACTGATTTGTTAGAGTAAATCAAAAGGGCCTCATGTTATTTTCCAGTTAAAGGTTATTTAAAGCTACTGTACTTCTATGGCCCAGGGACTCAGCAAAGGCTAATCTGAAACGCTTGCAGAACTACAATTTGACCTGTCAGTTGTATAGTCTTTCTAGTTATATGTATTCATGGTACTAAACAAAACCAGTAGTGCTTGCTCTGAGTATTTATTTTCTATTTTCGGTCAAAAAAGAAGCTATTGTTCCCAGAAGCATTTAGCTTGCTGTGGATTTGTTGGCCTTCCTTTGCAGCAATTAAGTGACTTTTGGGTTTTTTTCACTTGCATTTTTAGAGGTTTTCAGAAATATTGGAAAATATTAGTAAATGGGCTCCATAGTTTAAAAGGGCAAGTCTGCAGCTTAATTGCCGATGTAGAGTATGGGGCCCTTCACCAATATCCATCAGGTTTGAAAATCCAGTTATGAGAGGATGCAGTGATGCAGTTCTTCTTCACTTTTATTCTTCATAGGCAGACAGAATGATTCTATCCCTGTTCCCCTGGAGATGCTCCCTCCTGACCACACCACTGACAGTCCCCAGTACAGTAATAGGGTTGGTGAGTGCCATCTTTCGACACTCTTTGAAGTGTTCACCGACCAGAAACATGCAAGTTTAAGCCAATTTGAAGGTCCAGATC